>NC_133772.1:69913717-69987757 GCF_003597395.2 Chelonoidis abingdonii
GGTATCGACCGTTGTCAACACCTGCGTACTCTCGTGCTGACTATACTGAACAATGAATGCAAAGGCAGGAGGAGAGGAGGCGGCAGCTATGCTGAGCGGCGAGGACAGCGATGACGAGATGGAGCAGAATTCTCCATAACCGCTGGCCCCAGCGTTTTGGAGCTACTGCTATTAACGGGCATCTACTACCCATTGAACGCCGAATTTGGCACGGGAAACAGCACAGACGGTGGGACCGCATTGTTTTGACGGTGTGGACGATTCGCATGGCTGCGAAACTTTCGCATGCGTAAGAGCACTTTCTTAGAACTTTGTGACATGCTTTCCCCTGCCCTGAAACGCCGTAATACAAACATGAGAGCAGCCCTCACAGTGGAGAAGCGAGTGGCAATAGCCCTCTGGAGAGCTTCAACGCCAGACAGCTACCGGCAGTCGGAAATCAATTTGGAGTGGGCAAATCTACTGTGGGGGCTGCAGTGATGCAAGTAGCCAAAGCAATCTTAAGCTGCTTGCTACGAAAGGTTGTGACTCTGGGAAACGTGCAGGTGATTAGTGGATGCTTTGCTGCAATGCGTTTCCGAACTGTGGTGGGCCATAGATGGAACCCATATCCCTATCTTGGCCCAAACACCAGGCACCCAGTACGGGAACGCAAGGGGTACTTTAAATGGTGCTGCAAGCACTGGTGGACCACAAGGGACGTTTCACCCACGTCCACGTGGGATGGCCAGAAGGGTTCATGACGCTCGCGTCTTCAGGAGCACTATCGTTTAAACGCTGCAGCAAGGGAATTACTTCCCAGACCAGAAAATAACCGTTGGAATGTTCAAATGCCTATAGTTATCCTGGGGACCCAGCCTACCCCTTGCTGCCATGGCTCATGAAGCCATACACTGGCAGCCGGACATGGTCAGGAGCTGTTCACTACAGGCTGAGCAAGTGTTTGTGATCTCAGGGTCCATGATTGCTGTGCTATGGCGTTTGCTCAATGCACTCCGCGAAAAAGGCGCCAAAGGGTTGTCTGCTGCCTTCACAAAGGGAGGGGTGAGGCTGTACCCAGCACCACCCGGGGCAATGTTTTATGCACCATCAGGCACTGTGCTCTCAACACGGAAGTGGGAACTATGGGATAGCTGAGGAACAGCTACCCACAGTGCACCGCTCCTGAAATTGATGGTAGCCTTGGACCATGGACATAAGCAATCGATTTTTTGATCACACTGTGGACGCGCAAAACCGATTTTATAACATCGGTTTTGTAATATCGGTTTAAACTACTTCGAAATAATCGTGCAGTGTAGACGTACCCTGACATAGCAACCGCCTCTAGGGGAGGTGGATTAACTATGCCGCGGAGAAAAGCTCTCTCCTGTCAGGGTAGAGCATCTTCAGTAAAGTGCTACAGTGGCACAGCTGCATCGGTTCAGCTGTGCCAGTGCAGTGTTTTAAGTGTAGATGTGCCCTAAGAGAAATTGCTCTTGTTTACCCTTATCAGCCTCATAGGCCTATACAGAGGGCAGCTTCCTGTTTGCTTTTAATTATCCTTTCTAAAATCATATTTCAGACACTTCTAACAACTAAGTTTGCTTTGTAACTAGATGCAGTGGTTGGAATAGCTTTTATATCACATTACCGTTTCCCTGTCCCTAATGTTTCCAATATAATTTAGTTGGATCGTTAGATAAATAACCAACTTTGCGAGGCAACTGTTTTTTAACTGGTTTCTGAGGTGGTTGCTTGAACAGGTTTCACTGGAAATAAGGTACACTGGTCCAGATTCTGGTTAACTCAGATCAAAATCTGGGCCATTTTTATTAAGTCTGAGCCTGTCCCTTCTCTGAGTGTGAGGAAAAGCAATTGTTTGTCTTACGCCTATGCTCGGGAGCTGGGCAGATTTAACGTAGAAACACTACCATGAGTGTGAAAGCTAGAATCAGCTAAGCTTAAACATTTCTTTAGGTTAAAAAATAATAGTGAAATGCATGTTTTGGCCAGCTGTTAATGACTGAGTCTTTCTTCACCTCAATATGCAGCATCTAAAACAGTTCTAATTTAACAAAATGCTAAATTGTGTTCAACCCTACAAGGATCCATAAACGCTGCAAAGACTCAGCTTCATGTCTTGACACTTTCTTTTTTGGCAAAGCTTTCCAAGCGAGAGAACAGTGAAGTCTTTATGCTATCCCCACACATGCATTCCCCACCGCCCCGGCACAGAGCATACAGGAAGTAGATACAGCCCTATACACTTGATATAAGCTACAGAATTTATCACTGGAGCAGTAAAACTTGAAGAATTTTCATTTTGGCAAAATCTTAATGGAAAGTCATTGCGATTCCACTTTCATCTCAGAAAGGAATTTTACCATCAATTCATATAAATATTGGGGGGGAGCTTAGGGTTTGATCCTGGCTGGAAGGTGCTAAGCATCTCCTGCATTCCTCGGCTCAGCACCTAGCAGGACCAAAACCTTTCTACTCAGTTCATTGCAAGGGGCTTTAAGCACAGTAGCTCCAGCAAACATTCATTTGAACTGCATGGTTAATGCCCCACACATTCAGCAAAGCACAAACCTCAATCTGTGGACTGCATTTAAACAGAGACGATCCCTTATAACACAACTGAAGATACTTCAGGAAGAAAATCTGATGTCTCCTTTCAGAGTGGGCCGAACTCTGTTAACTATTTACTAACTTAAAAAAGATAATGACTACCAGTAAATGGCTCACTTTGACTATCTGCAATTGTGTGGTTGGTCCTGTAAATCAGTGGTTCTCAACCATGAGTAGGCATACAGCTGGGGGTACGAAGCGGTCTTCCAGGGGGTACATCAGCTCATCTGGATATTTGACTAGTTTTACAACAGGCTACATAAAAAGCACTAGCAAAGTCAGTACAAACTAAAATTTCATACAATGACTTGTTTATACTGCTCTATATTCTTCTACACACTGAAATGTAAGTACAATATTTATATTCCAATTGATTTATTTTATAATTATATGGTAAATATGGAAAAATAAGCAATTTTGCAATAGTAGTGTGCGGTGACACTTTTGTATTTTTTTGTCTGATTTTGTAAGCAAGTAGTTTAAGTGAGGTGAAACCTGGGATCCACAAGACAAATCAGAGGTACAGTAGTCTGGAAAGGTTGAGAGCCACTGCTGTAACTGACAAGGTATTGTTTCTGCTTCCCGACTGGATGGCTAGTACTCAGAGGCCCCAATCAGGAGGAGTAGGGCCCCATTTTGCTACAGGCTGTACAAACAGTTTAAACACAGTCCCTGCCCTAGAGAGTTTGAAAAAATATCATAAAATTGTTCTCCTCTACCATGTGTCTGGGAAGAAAAAATATATATATTCAATAGCACTATGAGGTGCTCATCCTCAATAGCATATAATTATTTAGGACTTAGTGCAACACCTAGGAGAGTCCTTTCATGGTATTTAATGTGTGTTTGATTGGGCCCCTAAGTATAACAGTACCGAACATCTTTCCTTGAGGACTGCAATGTTTGATCTGAAATCTCCTAATATGATGCCCAGTATAAGCCAATGGAGTGAAGAAATACTGTGAGGGAAGTACACACTGTTCATTATAACTCCACATACAGCAAAGATTATTATTAATTTCTTAAGTGGCTGGGTAATACTATGGATAGTCAGATATTTATACATAATGTGCAATCTAGCAGCAGGTAATTTCGCCTGGAGAAAACGAAGTTCAAAGCTTTCAGCATTTCATGAACATGCTTCTTTAATGGGTTTGAAAAAAAGCTCTTTTATTTCTTTGCTGTTTATTCTAAGTTTAGGAAGTTTTTACAGGCAAGGACTTAAAAAGAAATGTGAACATGAATCTCAAATGCACAGCAAAACAACTAGATGCTTTAGTAAAGTAGGAAGCATGTCTAGTGGTTAAAGCAGAAGACTAGAAATCAGCACTCCCAGGCCAGATCCTCAGCTGCATCAGAGCTCTCAGAGGAAAGGAGTGAGGGTCAAAGGTGAGTTTAACCCTATTACGCTACCCCAATTTCCAGGGCTGCTAGAGGTGCTTTTGGTCCCCGACATAACTTATAGCAGCCTAGAGGCTGCTTATAGTTTACCGGCTTATAACAGCTCCTTACAGGCCATTATGTTTGCCAGAGATTGTTGGCACTGGAGGGGAGTGACATAGAGGTACGGTGGCTGTACACTAGAAGAAAATTCCCTGATATTAGGGGAATCCTCAGCTACCTGTTCAGCAGCAGCACAAAGGAGCTATACTTCCCCAGCTCTGCCATTGAACTATTGTGTGACTTTCAACAATCACTTCACCTATCTATATACTAGATATAATTATATTTATCTTCCTTGCAGGGGAATAATGTGAGGCTTAATTATATTTGTAAAACACTGTCAGATCCTTGGACAGAAGACGCCTTATAATTGCAAATTATTATATAACAACCACCTTTACAATTCCTGGCTTGGGTGCTTTCTGGAATACTTTGCAAGCAGGGTGTGAAGTTAAAGCAATGCACCAAAACTTTGGATGTGTATCAGCTTATTCACAGAAAGTTCTCCAGCTCTTATTATGCACCCACAAGCTTTAATGATCATTACAAATGTAGCGTGGCCTAATCTTATTTTACTGTATAGCAGAAAGAGAAGAGGGTGGAGGGTTTCTTGGCATTCATAATATTCAGAGTAATTGCAATGTGATACCAACCACAAAGTCCTAAAATAAATAAAGAATATCCTGCATCAGAGAGAGATACTTTCCCATAATTCACAATAAGGAAGCTACCTTGGTCTACCATGAAAACAGAAGTCAGAGATGACAGCTTGCCGTTGGGCTGAGCAATCATTTGTCACAGGATGGATTATGCGTAGGTCGTGGCTGGATAGGATCTGTGGTGAACTGAATGAACATGTTTTGTGTAATGAGTATGCGTGGTGGTTTGTAATAATAATGCCATGGAAATGTTGCTCAAATGTGGGTAAGTGGGTGGTGAGAAATATTCCCAGTCATTTTGTGCTAAATTCATCTCTGATAGAATTCCCCTGAAGTGAATGGAGTGGAACTCCCCTGAGTGAATTAGCTTTTTATATTTGACATTACTGAAGATCTGATATGGCATAAAGGGGTATTTATTCCAGGCCTAGAGATCTAGGAGGAGAAGGATCTTTGACAGGACAACTATCGTTACAGTTAGTTTTACCTGTGTTGCCACCTATTATCTCTTATTCTGTTTTTGACAAAACAAGGACAATAAAAACAAACTTCTGGAAGTCAGGACTCCAGAATTTTAATCCTGGCTCTGCCACTGATGTGAATTGTGGTCTTGGGAAGGTCAGCTAAACTCCCTGCACCACATCTGTACAATGGGTATGATAATAATGTAACATCAGGGTTATCCAAATTAAAAACCAGGAGTCTTTTAACCAGCAGCCAGAGCCCTCACACAAAAAGGCTCGTCTCCCCTCTACAGGCAGCACCACACACCGATCACTTTTATATTCACTTTCCATTTCCCCACACCCACCCTCTCTCAAACCACACCCACCTGCCATCCAGCTATCGGGAAAGAAGATATCCATTATACTACCTTTCCTTCTTCCACATATTCCTGGGAATATATTTGTTCCCAAATGTAGCATCCTGTTCTTGCACAACAGATCTACAAGTTCTTGACCACCATGTCATTTCTAAGTCTTGGCCATGGTTTGCCATGACTATATCTGGGCATACCTCCAACTCTTCTCTTCAGATCCAAACACCATGGGCAAACATTGGGTGGTCTGCAAAGCCTCTGAAATTGACACAGGGGTTGGGGGTTATTCAACATGTGTTCATCAGCCAACATCACATCTGGAACAATAGATGACGGTTCACTTTGGGAGGCCTCAGATTTGGTAGACCTAGCGCTAGTCCTCTTTTTTTCCAGTGCTGTCTTCTCCAGGGATCCCACTGAAGAACTCATGCCTGCCCCTAAATCCAAATATTGTAAATCCAAGTATTGTCCTTTATTCTTGGTTCCCTTTAGTTTCCTTATGTCTTGCCTACAGTGCCTCTTTCTCAGGTTGTCCTCTTCACTTTTTGAGGGGCAATTCTGAGCAATGTGGTCCAATTTCCTGCACCCCAACTGACTTCACTCTGCTGTTTTATTCATATCCAAACCCAACTTTGTAGCCAATTATCAGGTTTATACAACACGGAAGACAAAGCTTATTTTTGAGGGATATTACACCCCTCAATGTTTTATCTATCATACAAAATTATGTCGGTTATATAGCATATGATCCTTCCTGTGCTTATTGCTTGAACCTTAGTACATATCAGACCACATGGTTCTTAGTGATTGTTTATTGTACATAGGTACCTGTTAAGAGGTCACTTAAAATAGAGGACAATATGTTTTTTCTGTTAAGACTACTTAAAATATTTTGTTATTGCTGCCTTGATTTTGTTATTTAGAATAAAGCTGGAAAGGTGAAACATCTCATTTTCAAAGGCCTGGAGTAAACAATTATTGGAACAGATGGTGCGTTTTCTGTTCAAGAACAGCTGATTTGAAAGGAGGAAGTAAAGATGTGGAAATAAGAGTGAAAAATGCCAGCTCTGATTCAGGAAGTGGGTGAAAAATCTGAAGAGCTTTGTCCAGTATGGAAGTTAGAGAGATTCTGGGATACATAGAGAATACAACAGATTCAGGCCAGCAACAAACATTTCTTTTAATGTATGTATGTTTCTACAAAGAGAAAAAACTGAATGGCTATGCCATCCCAATTTTTTGCAAAACAGACTGAGGCAGCAGACTGTTCATTCTATAGAAAGCCAAGTAGAACACCAAGTGCATCCCAATGCCAGCTGCACTCTTGATCTCATGGGCCATGTCTACACTACGGGATAATATCGAATTAGCTAAAATCGGTTTTATAAAACTGATATTATAAATTCGATTTCACGCGGCCACACTAGGCACAGTAATTCGGCGTTGTGCGTCCCATGCTGAGGCTAACATCGATTTTAGTGTGCAATTGTGGGAGCTCTCCGTAGCTATCGATAGTTCCGCAGTCCCCCCGCCCCTTGGAATTCTGGTTGATCTATTGTTGCGGAGTGTGTCTGGGTAAATGTCGTCATCATCTCCCTTCTCGGGAAAATCAGGCTGACATCTCTTGCGCTCTTTTACACTGCCGGATGCCCGGCAGAACCCATACACGGCAACCATGGCCGCGTCAGCTTTTTTTTTCCCGCACCGTATTGTACGATGGCCGCGACAGGAGCGCCGAACTCGTGCTACACAGCAGCCATCACTGCTTTGGTAGATAGACGAATGAGTTACGCGGGGTCTAGTACTGTCTATGGCAACGAGAAACTGGCAATGAAGAGCGGTTCTCTTCCCCGCTCTTACTGTCGTCATATCATGAGTGCCCTGGCGAAATCTGCCGAAGGGCGCACACAAAAGCACAAATTGGATGACTCACTGGACGAGTCAATCCCTCCTAGTTTCTAAAAATAGAGTCAGTCCTGCATAGAATAAAGGCAAGGGTATTAGAAGGCAGTGTATCAGAGACACTGCTCTGTCCAGTCATTCAAGGGGTTGGCCCTACAACAACACGTCCATCCCGTGTTCCTCCCCTCCCCCAACCTCTGGAACTCGGGGCAGTGTCCGCCACATGGTGTCAGATCGAAGTAGTAAAGAAGCAGGAAATAACGAACGAGTGTTTACGACATAAAATGGAGGGCAGCCCGCGCGCGTACTGATAGTCCAGGGCAGAGGACAATAACGGTGGTGTGGGGGAGAGAGCACCGCAATGCTGTGCTTGCTGCATTAGGCAGTACAGAATCGTTGCTTAACACAGGAAGGGAGGGCTGAAGCCCCGCGGTTGCTATGAAGAAAGCTGTTTAGCTCGTTCTGGCCCATCACCTGAGTAACACAATGCTGGCCCCATCGCATTCACACATGTCTAGACTATCAGGAGGACGGCTCCAGCCTATTGCAGCCCTCGTCTAAAACACGGGAGGGTGAGAGGAGACGGACCAAGAATACTGCTCTTCCACGCTGCAGGGCATGGCGTCTACCACACACAGTACACAAGGGAGTACATTGAAAGTAGTCAAGAAAATGATTCTTCCCTTTGTTTTCACGGGTGGTCGGGGAAAGAAACGCACGGAGTGACTATGCCCTGAAGCCTATGCAGACACTGTGGAACTGAACAAGACACTGGACTAGCCAAGAGCCCAATACTTACAGAGACGGCTGTGACTATAGGAAGCGAGTCCCAGTACCCCCTCCATCCATGAGGCGTCCATTTGAGTCCTGCTATCCGTTACGCTGGTCACGCCAGCGCGGTACCCCTGGAGATTTTTGTTCAAACCTTGGCATCGGTCGGAACGGAGTCTGATGCAACAGAGATTGTCTCCCATACAGCGAGCAGATCTCAGTATACTCCCGTAACGTCCACCGCTGGAGCTCTTTTTGGATTGGAACCACTCGCCACCCAGCTGATCAGAGCTCCCACGTGGCAAACAGGAAAAAGTATCAACACAGTTCGCAGGGGCTTTTCGGTTACCGTCGCCACACGGAATAGCCAAGGGCAGAAGGCTAGGCACAGCGGTCAGTCGCAAACTGTGGATATCCGCCAGGTGTCAGCCACATAACATCGAATAGTCCGCCACACTAAACCGAAACTGATAGTATAGCGAAGTTAAGCGCTACTCCTCTCGTCGGGGTGGAGTACAGAAATCGATTTAAAGAGCCCTTTATATCGATATAAAGAGCGTTGTAGTGTGGACGGGTACAGCGTTAAATCGATTTAACGCTCTTTAAATCGATTTAAACGCATAGTGTAGACCAGGCCATGGACTTTAAAGTCTTCTTGGCATACATCCTTGTCTGGGGAGGCAAAGCTCTCACTCTGATCTTCCAGACTACTAACCTCCCACTCCAAACCAACATCTATCTGAAAATTAAAAGATGAAAGGGCATCAACTGGGAGATTTTTTTACTGTTTAAGTAACTTAACCTAGAACTGAAGACTGGAAGGGGACAGCTGTGCCCAGGACAAACACTACAAGGGATTGATTTTTGTTTATAATCCAAAGATTTGCAAAATTACAGGCTATCTGCTGAAACATCACTACTCTTTCCCATTTCAACGTCTGTTTCTCTTGGAAAGTTTTTTGTGTGTGAACCAAAAAAAAAATTAAAAAAAATTAAACAGCAGAACATCAGCTTCTGAGTGAATACCGACAGCCATGACGTGTTTCTGATTTCAGGACAGTCACAAACATGTAGAGGGTGCATATGGGGAGTGTAATCACAAACAGGGTCAAATTAATACCCAGTATTAACTCCACTGAAATGAAAGGAATCAGCACTAGGAATCAATTCTACAGTGATGGGGTTTATACACAGCTCTGATTAGCATGGAGGCTGTTCGTTCTTAGTCCCATCTTTAGAGTTTAGGAAAGACTAGAAAAAGCTCTTTCTACAGGATTTTGCAAGTACCAGACCCAAGCAAAGAAGCAGTCAAACCTCTCAAGTCACAGTTGTTCTGTCAGATAAACTGCAAGAGACAAACACAACCCAGAGAGCCTGTGTGATGGTGTGGTGCAATACGAGATTTTTACAGGCACTCAGTGGGATAACTTGCACACCATGTGGTGGCTTTGCTGCTTTTGAGTAATGAGGCCAGCCTAGACTCATGCTAATATAACTTCATATCACACCACAACACTACTTAGGATTTTTTATGGCACATATGACACAGAAAGGCTATTTTAGAGCATTTTAAAGGAATTGCTTTGGTTCTATTTGCATATGCCTCCACCCATGCCATGAGTGTCCCAAGCCAATGTCACCAACTGTACAGAGAGAGAGAGAGAGAGAGAGAGAATAGTGCCAAGAAGCATAAATGCTGAGCCTTTTCAGGGAGAGCTTTCTATTACTTACGAGTGGGGTTGAAAGGATTAGATTTTTATTGATAAATGTCAATTTCACCATACACAAACTAATGACAAAAATATGTCCGTGGAGGATAACTGAAATTGACAGATAGCAAGAAAAATGCTCCTTGAGAATTTGATTTAAGGATATTTACACTGCATGTTTTGACAGGGGTGATGTTGACCACTTGTATTTTGAAGATTGTAAAGCTTTAGTTTGTTGAACCTCAACATGTCTTTACATTATTGTCTGACTCCCATCCCATACATTCTTGCAGTTGTGAAGATTTAAACTGATAAAAAGTGTTTAAACTTACAAATAATCAATATTATCTGTTGAAATTATAAAAAGAATTAAAATAAAAGTTGAAATCTCCAAAACCTAAGTATGAGTTGAGGAATCTGCCTGCAATCTCTCCTCCCACGGATGCCTCCTTCCCAGCCAAAACAGCTTGCCACATCTCTCTCTCGCACACACACACATGCGCCCCAGCTGATTACCTCACCAAGTTCCCTTCTCCACCAACTGTATGGATTTGACACCAGCCAACTAACCTGATTATTCCCACTCCTTGTCCCAGTGAACAGACCCATGCAAATACCCTAGCCCAGGCAGAAGCCCGTGGTTAAGGCACTTGGCTGGAGCTCTAGAATTCTGCATTCATTCTTAGCTCTGCCACAGACTCCCTTTATGACGACAGGCCCATCGCTTCTCTCTCTGTGTTGTAGTTTCCAATTTTCATACGGCTGTTTTGAGGGTAAATCCTCAAATAGTTATTTAACTATGACAAGGTTACAGCAGAGTTAAAATGTAGAATGTCTATGAGACTTAAGTATGCCTTTGGACGGACCCAGTTAAGAGCTGCCTATGGTAAAGCCCTGTCCACACTACCATTTTAACCACATTGTAACTGTGGCCTCTGACTCAGTTACAGTTGTACTATAAGGGAGGCTTTTGGGTGGGGATGTGGATTTAAAACCAAGGTCTTGGCATGAATTTTGTACCTTGAATTCATCTTGTTAAAAATGCAGATGTGCAACATTTTAAAACTGGCACAGAGTCCTGGCTCTGACTTTTCAGCCTGAGCATCCTTGTCTGTTTGTGAGAGAGAGAACTGGCAACCTAGGAGGGGAATGGATTTCAGTTACATACAAAAGAGAGAATTTTACTCAAGAATGCTTTTCCTTAAAGAAGAAAAAGTGCTGAATAAAAACTAATATGTGGTGCCTATGTTTCTGTAATGTGAGTCTGTGTGTTTAAGAGTCCCCTCTGGATAATCTGCATGTAAATAAGGCAACATTAGTTGCAAATGTCTCTGGAAACTTAAACTTGCTGCACATTCTGAAGCTTAAGTAAAAACAGAACCATCACAGAGAACCCCTAATTACCACATTGCAGGAGCTCTGATTGAAACCATCAGGGCAGAGTTCCTGTGTTTCACTAAATAAATACACCAAGTTCAGCTTTATTGTTATTTTAGCCCATGAAACAAAAATAAAGTCTACCTCCACGTGCATGAAATTACCTGAATTTAAAGACCTATTGGCAATGGACTCAGAAAATGCAGGATTTTCTTCTCTCTCTTTTAAATGTTTGCATTTAAGTAGCCCAGCAGGGTTGCTTGGGTTAATATGAAATACTGAAACATGATTAATCCCTTGGCTTTTTAGCATTTTACGTGGAATTGTTCCTTTGAATTTTAAGTTCCAGAGAGTAATTAATAAAAGCAATTCCAGAATTATTTTAAAAAGTAACCATTTTTTATTAAATCAAAGCAAGGAGGTACTGGAGAGCATTTAAGTATAGTAGATAATATATTTTAATACCACATTTATTCTCTTGGCCATTGTTTTATTACTGCTCTCTGGCTACTGCCAAGGACTAGTTATTCATAAATGACTGATAAGACCTTCTGTGAGTATCATCTGTGAGGTTATTTCTGAGTAATAATTTCATAGGCCGTTCATTCCAATTAGAGACTAATGGACATAAATTGGTATGTAGGGAATGAGTCTCCTCTTGATGCTAACACACTCTCGATCCAATTACACTAATGAGATTTATAGCTTACTACTGAAAGAGGAAGACACCCTAGAGATTCAGTTACTTTCCTGGGCACATCACTGTTTGCATTCTATAAATCACTACTAAATAAAATGAATCAGTCAGAACAATATGTATGGACATTTGCAGAGTTTTTAAGTGTCTTGAAAGTGCAAACTTTACTCTTTTCTTCTCCAGTTCTCAAAGGTTTGGAGTGCCTTCAACTCCCAGTGCAGGTCACTGGGTGTTGATGATACTTAGCACACTCAGCACTTTATAGGACCAGTCTCCAAATCTGCAATAGAGAGAATGTGATAAACAAAACTTGGAATCCTTATTGTTTATTCATTTAAACTGCAGTAGGGCTGAAAGTGTATGAGGTCTTGGACCAACTCATTGGGAATACTGATAATTGCAGAAAAAAATTAGGGTCTAAAATGGACAACAAGATGAAAGATGGGGAAAGGGATGCAACATACATGCCAAGTGGCAACTCATATCTCCATTCTATCCATCTTGTTCGTTTATGCAGGATAATAATATTGCTGGAACTATCATCGACTGCTCCCCAACCTAGTCATTATTAGTCTCTTAATTTCTGTAGGCGATGCTGTACAAGTGGGTTTTAAGGGTTATTTGAATAACGCAGGAGTGAAGCCTGGCGCCTCTTTTAATGGCTGATAGGTGAGAGCAGGTCAATCAACATCTACAGGTCTGAGAAAGAAGGCAAAGCAGATGTTTAGGGCCATATTTTGAAAAGAAATCTCAACTAGGCCCCTGGAAACAAACAATTTTGTACATCTCCGATCTCTGCATGTGCAAAAACTAAGCTCTCAATAAGACATTTGGACATTGATTAATGAATGCACCCACTCCACATCCCCGTAAAGTAGGAAAGAATTATCTTTTTACAAATGGGGAAACAGAATCAGAAAAATGAAGCATTTAGTTCTGCCCTCACTGATCAGGGTGCACATCCAAATCCAGTTGGCGTTTTACCCAACTAAGTAAGGACAGAATTGGGCCCTAAGTGGCTTAGTCAAGGCAAGTAAGGGACAATGGGTAAGTCTACGCTGCAATCCAAGCTTGGACTGCAGCTCAGATAGATATACCCACATCATCTTTACCCATGCTAAAATCGCTACGAGGCGTTGGCACAGGCTTCAGCCTGGGCTGTACGAGACCCTCCCAGAAACCTGAGTACCTATTTGCATTGCTGAAGCCCATACCACCACATCTATAGTGATGCTTTTAGCCATGCTAGTATGGGTCTGTCTGCCTGAGCTGCAAACACAGCTCAGACTCCTGCGTCAATGTACCCAATGAAATAGATCCCGGGAATCCAAGCTCCCAGTCCAGAGCTCTAACCAACAAACCACACTTCCCTGTATCTTAAAAGTGTGACCAGGTTTTATTTAAAATTGGTAAAAATAAACTCACTGAGACCAGACCTTAGCTAAGACCTGTCTTAATAGGCAGTTTACAAACCTTGGCATGCTGTAAGAAGTATAATGGAACTGCTGACACTGTATGAAATATAGCTGCACAAATTCCATGTTGTAAGACAACACATTCCTGAAGGAGAATTCAGCTGAGAGAGTTAAAAAGTGTGTGCAGGAACAAACATGCAGTTGGGTTTAGTAGCAGCTCAGCTGTGCTTATATTTCAGACGGAGAAGGAGCATGTATTTATTAAATATGATTGATATTCTGCTGACCATAGAAAAGAGTATCAGGCAGCTTACTGGGTGCGATATACTGCTTATGGAAGCTGCAAACCCTCTCTTGAGCAATGATTTCATTTCTCAGAAGACTTTCTAGAGCAGCTGAAGTCTCAGTCTCATGCTGGGGCAGAAAAGGAAATGCGGCATTTCAAGTCCTGTGTTTTGCTGCACTTGTTTACTATGAATAAAATCACAATCTGGCCTAGTACAAACATTTAGTTCATTCCCTGTTTACCAGCAACATTTCATTAGCATCTACATATGCACCCAACTATTGGAGAGAACCCAAAGAGCCTTCCCCTCCCCTCCTTTTATGGTATTGCTGACACCACTGATACTTTGGAGTTTTTCATGACAATATTCAGCTTAATAAAATTGGAGCAAGTGTCTCCTTCCACAATGCTGAACATGCTTCTTTCAAACCTGGAGATTGAGCAGCACTAGTAAGTGTTGGGACATTATAATATAAGAAAGGCAGTAATTAGGGCACCAGACTGGGATGCAAGAGACCAGCGTTCTATTCCTGAATCTGCAAATGACTTGCTGTGTGACAGTGGACAAGTTACTTGATCTGTGCCTCTGCTTTTCCTCCCAAGCTTTGCTTGTCTACTTAAACTGTAAGTTCTTTTAGACCTGGTCAACGCATAAAGGGCTCAAATCCCAGTGGGGACCCCTAGGCACAACTGTGGTACAAACAACAGTATATTAAATCACTGAACATATGACACCAGAACATAATGGAAGATGTCTTATAAAATGGGCTGGCAGTTGAAAACTAAGTCTGGATTCAACATGTGACAGGGTGTGTGGATGAAAGATAATTGTACATAATAATAAGCACTTGTGTAGTTCTTTGAGATCTATAGATCTCAAAAAGTGCTTTACAAAGGTAAAGTATCCTTAGCCTCATTTTATAAACGAGGAAAACAAAACCAAGCAGTAGTTAAGTGACTTGCCCAAGGTCATTCAACAGGTCATTGGCAGATTTGAAAACAGAACCAGGACTCCAGATTCTAGTTTTAGTCCCTATCAACTGGGCTATATTATGTCATTCAATTGCTTTAGTAAGGCACCTAGATAAGTGTGATCTCTTAACCCACACACTGCAGAGAATTATTACATTTAAGTTATTTTAAATATTATGTTTAAAACTTTAAAGATATTTAAAAGTTTTATGAAATGTGTACTTTTGTCTAAAATAAACCATACTATTACAAAATGTCTATTAGATATTATTTTAGATTAATTACACTACTGTCATCCCTCTGTCGAGTGGTAGCGTAACTCATTTTATTTATACTGTATACACCAGTTGCTGAATGGAGGTGGTCAAACAGCAGGCAATGCCCTCTTTCACAAAGCTCTGCCAACACCAAATCCTGCTTTCCAAGACACAGCTCCGCCTCCAAAATTGATTCTAGTTAGAGAAATTAAGGCAGAGAGCAAGCTCTCCTGGTGCTTGCAATAACTCCCTGAAAAATGAGCCTGCAGGATTTGCTGACACCCAAGATGGAGCTCAGCAAAGTAGGAAGCCTGTTGATGGTTGTACAGGTTTGATCTAGTCTGAGATTCAATATTATTCTTATTTAAGCCAGTTCATCCCATCACTAACCAAAACACACAAAAATCCTATTTTCTTGCCTTTCACAGATTACTGGGCCTTAAGACCTGTAGGTCCCTGTAGAACAGGAGTCTAAAACTCAATTTACCTTAGGGCCAGTGCCAGTCCTCAAATCCTCCCAGTGGGCCAATAATGTCACTGAAGATGGTGTTCGGAAAAGAAAATGTTTATATTTGTATTTTTATTTCGAATTTCTTAGAATTAAACAAACTGTCATACAACTTTATAAAATTCTTCGCCTGCCAGAGAGATTTTAGTGTTTGCCAGACACCTGGTAATGCTTCAGTTCTGTCAGTTTTTTGATGTTTGTGACTGAGCAGTGAAAACCTTCAGTGACTGAGCAGTGAAAACCTTCAGGATTGCAGCAAGGTGTGCATCAGATAGTTGTGTTTGGTATTTAGACTTGCTTATATTCATTTTGGAAAAAAGTGATGCTGTCTCCATGGCTGACTCCACCTGGCAACTAAGGATGGTATCTCTGTCCCTCTCCCCCAGCCAATGGGAGCTGCAACGGCAGCGCCTGAAGCAGACAGAGCTGGCAGCATGGCTGCATGCGTCTCTCCTCCGAGGGCTGCAGTGGGTAGGTTCTTGGGCTGCAGATGGCCCGCTGCCAGGACTTTGAGACCCCTGCTGTAGAAGAATGAACTCACCACTGGGGTGTCCCCTCATGGCCAGGCCTGGTGTAGCAGGTCTTTCATGTCTAGAGCCCCCTGCCAATGGTAACTCCAGTCCTGTGGCAGCTCACCTCTTCTCAGGACTAGGTCCTCCAGCCAGGTCATGTTTTAGCCAACCCCTCCTGGTGTAACAGAAAGTCTAGCAAAAACAAACGTCCAATTTGTCCATCCGTCCATCCATTCATCCACCCACCCTCAGTTCTCGGCCTAGTGATTTGTACATGCTTCTCTCTGGGCTCTTACTCGTTCTTATCCTCTTCTCACGGGCCTCACATCACCTTACCAGGGACTGTAGGGAAACCTAGACACCTCTACAAGGGATTCCAGTCTGGGGCAGTCAAGACTCACTCGGCCACTTCCTTGGATTCTTCCTACCTCATCTGTCAGCAGGCCTCACCCACAGCCTCTCCAAGTTCACCCGTCTCTCAGGGCTAGGACTTGCAGGGCCCTCTCCTGGAATCCCCCAACAAAATCCCAAACCAAAAGTACTAAACTTAACCCCCCTTCTGCCCTCCTCAGGCTTGACCTTTCATCCCTCTCTGAACATTGCCCAGGCCTCCCTCCCTGGAAGCCCAGATCCTGCCTTGTTACCAGAGTTCACTATTGGCAGTTGCTCCAACCCCAAGTGGCTGCTCTGTCTCTCTCCCGGCCTCCTGCCAGACTTCTCTACTTAGAAGAGGATCCCAGAACCAACTCCCTCCCCTGGACTTCCTCCTTGACCCTCCCAGTCTCACCACTAGTCCTCCAGCTGAGCTTCATCTCTAATGAAGCCTGGCCCACCCTCCAAGAGCAGCCAGGTAGCATAATTGGCCTCTCATACCCACATTAAACTTTTCATTGTCAGGGAAGGGGTGAGAGGTACAAACTCCACCACAGCTGCTATACTGAGAATAGCTATACAGAGACTAATCGTGCTCAGCAAAGAAATGTGACAGATTAGCCATCACACTCAGTCCACCTCCCTACAAGGTATTCTCTCTATATCCCTTTCACAAAAGTTTTTAGGTCTATTTCAAATTAACCCCCTCTCCTCCCAACTCTACTGTGCTCTTATAATAAAATCAACAAATAAACTTGGAAGTATGGGCCAATTTCTGCTTTTGGTTACACCTGTGCAACCTCACTGACGTCAATGGCATCACATGTGCTTAACTTACAGCAGAACTTGGCCTATGCATCCAGACATTAGAAAATCTGAAACATACTTTCCAGACTCTGTGGGTATGTCTACATTACAATTAAACACTCGCGGCTGGCCTACATCAGCTGATTCGGGCTCACAGGACTTGGGCTACAGGGCTGTACAACTGTTTGGACTTGGGCTGTAGGCCAAGCTCTAGGACTCCAGCTCAAGCCCCACAAGCCCAAACCAGCTGACATGGGCCAGCTGTCGGTGTTTAATTGCAGGAAACCCTGTGTTCCCAAGCACTGCAGGGCCCCTTTTGTCTCTTTACTTGTTACAAGCTGTGAAAAACAAAAGCACAAAACTCACTGCTCATAAAAATGTACATTTATATATTAAGAGCCTGAATATCTGGAGTAGTCAGACACTGGAGTGATGCTTAACGTCTTCAAACACTAAAGCTTGCTCTATCTGAACGTTGTTCCAACTAGTGGCTGATTACCAACATTAAAGCAAGTTGATGCCAAAGAATAATGGTTCCCAAAGCAGTCAACTGGAAATTCTGAACAGCTGTGTTATTGCTGTACATGAGGAGTTGTGGAAAAGCAATGGACCTCTGTTACTCCAGTGTAAATCCAGAGTCCATTCCACTGAAGACACAGATAACTTTATGTGTAAACAAGATTAGAGTCTGGCCCACAATCCTTGGAACAGTAGCAAAACAGAATTCACCATTAATGTAGGTACAGAAAAACCACAATTCAAGACTTACTTACTATATCTCTATTGACCTCAGCTATTTGCTGTATAAGCCACGTACCCTCTCTCTAAGGGAAAAGAGATGATTCAGTCCCCAAGAGATCTCATTTTGGTTTACCTCGTATGCTTTTACTGGCAACTATGCCTAACAGGGATTGCTGGGTTTGTGGACTACTGTGTATTGGAGACCACAAATCTGATTGTACCCTTACAGAAATGAAGATGCTGATCCAGGCTTTCCCCAGAACGGAACAAAAGGCTCTAACATGTGGTGGACAGAGGGTAAAGCGATATCTGCATTTGCAGGAACAGCTGATTGCAGTGGGCCCCAGCAGGAGCACAGAATAGACCGCAGAGGTGGGATGTTTCCTTCTTACACAAGTTCTCATTCATTCATTCACTACTTGCAGGCAATGTGAAAGAAGTGAGTACTAAAGAAGATCAGGAGCAGGGAAAAATGGGGAGACTGAATGAGGTAGAGAGATGCAAATCAGCATGGGTAGGACAAAAATTTAACATGTCAGCATTCGAATAGTTTGGCACAAAATTTCACAGCAATCTTTCACTTGGACAGGTATTTATATGGCCTCATTCTTCTCATAATATGAATGAATGGACTTCTAAATTTTTCAGCATGAATCCACTTTGGTTCTTTTTACTGAAGCTTTAATTTAACTTTCTTTTAACCCTTCTTAAGAAAGGGAAAATACCAGAAGAACGGAATAAAAAATTTGGGGTGCTCACGTTTAAACACAAAGGAGATATTACACTCTATACTATCACCCACTTACACTGACGTTGCATGCTATGTAAGTATGGGAGAAGATTATTGTAAAGTGTCTGCATGGAATTGTTGAGATTTGGAAGGGTCAGTATGGATTCTTGCCAGGGAGGAAAATAACTGATGCCACATTTGCACAACAAGTCCTCGTGCAGAAGTTCAGAGAAAAAAAGATGGCAACTGGGCATAGTCTTTGTGGAACTTTTTGTTTGTGGTTATCACAAATATGATAAGTGAGAATATATAAATGGAGCCACCTTGGAACATGCTATTCGCTGATGATTTAGTGATACACATGGAAGATTGTGAGACCAAAGCCAACTTTAAACAGTGGCAACACCACAGTTTTGAGCAGGCTGGATTTAGCATGCATGTTGGTAAGACCAAGGCTATGATAACTGAGGGAGGACGATTCACCATAAAGGATATCACAAGCAGAGAGTGAAAAAATGTAAATACCTAGGATCAATGGTTGCTGAAAATGGTGTCCTCCTGAGTGATGCCTGGCATTGTACTAAAGCTGCTTGGTCCAAAGGGTGGGAGCTGACCCCAATTTTCTGTGACACAAAGATGCTAGTAGAGTTAAAAGGTAGAGTTTATATAAAACTGTAATTTGGCTGATCTTAATGTACAGAACTGACTCTTGACCGGCCATAGGAAAGGAAATCAGTAATCTCTCCAACACAAAATGAAAATGTTAAAATGGTTGAATGCTTGGATATTTCGTGATAGGAAACAAAATGAGGTTGCAAGGGGCTGAATACAGGTTTATCCAATTGAAGACAAGTTGAGGGAGGCTAGGCTAGGCTACGCTGGTATGGGCATATCCAGTGGAGACTGGAGAGTTATATCGGTAGGATGACTCTTGCAGTGACTGTGGACAGAAGATGACAAAGAGGGAGACCAAAGACCAGGTATATGGACCAGATATCGGTGAACCTTAGAGAAATCAATTCTCACAACCACCTGGAATACAATCATGAGTTTGGAAAAAGGCTATAAAAATTGCCAACCCCAAAGAGAGAAGTAGTAAGAAAGAAGACAATGACTGAATATTTAGATGAAAGATTTAGCATCATGCTCTGCAGAACAAATGCAGGAAAGCTTTCAAACAACAGTAAGTCCTACTTAAAATCTTTATCAATTGAAGGTCAAATAGAATGATTAATGGGTTCTTTTACATTGACTTTGGTGCAAAATAGGAAGCTGCTTTATGTAAATTTGTACATTTCTCTTTGATAGCAGACAGAAAAGAAAAACAAGGACACTCCCACTTAAAATTTTCTAATGCTCCTGCTATTCCTTTGTCAGATAAAAGCAGAAAAAAACACCCCATTATTCCCAATCAACAGAGAAGTATCATCTGCATATAAGCCAGCGTTGTGTAGTGTGTACCATATTTTAAGGATGCTTATATCAGTTCATCAAGTGAATCATCTTAGGAAAAAAGAAAATAGAGAAAATTAACAAAACAAATTAAATGAGTTAAAGTTACTCCACATTTACAGCCATGTAACTGAGGTGAGAACTTGCCTCAACATTTCCAACTGTAGACAGGTGACGAAATTCATTCCACCTGTAAACTCATAGAATTCATTGGAGTTACAGTGTGGTGAATTTGGCCCATGATTACTAACATGAACATTTTCATCTCCAAACTAATTTGTGCTGATTAGCGGACATTGACAATTATCTAAAAAGACTGCCTTTGGGATGCTGAAGTTCCCACTATCGTTCACATTTCAAGTTCATTTTTAATTGGATCTTTAGGTAACCAAGCTGATTGAGCCAAAAAGTAAAACAATCAGAAAATAAAATCTCAGAAGGACTGGATGGCTCAAAAAACTGGCAAACATACAGAACCTGTCACCTCCAGGCAGGGCCCAAATTGGAAATATGTGAGACAATTCACTTCCATCCTCGTGGTGGCAGAATCAGATTCAATTCACAGCAGATTGTTTAGCTCTTCATAATATGATCATCCTCTTCTTAATTACAAGCTTTCATCAGCGATGAAATAATTAATGCTGACACTGAAACTATCATCATTAGGCTCCTGGTCAACACGCTTAATATGAATAGGATCAGTTCACACCTCTCAGATTTATTGTGCTAGGCTGCCTGCTAACTCAGCAGATATTGCTGCATAAGTTTACACACAGTCCACATTTTAAAGGTTATTTTTACAATGATAAAGCCTGGATATATATATAATTTTTTAATAAAAGTCAAGATTTTGCAGAACAAAGAGGGTTGTGAGTTCAGTCCTTGCAGGGGCCATTTAGGGGACTGGGGTAAAAACCTGTCTGGGGATTGGTCCTGTTTTGAGCAGGGAGTTGGACTAGATGACCTCCTGAGGTCCTTTCCAACCCTGATATTCTATTAAAAAAAACCCAACAGAGTTTTCAAAGGGTATATCCATCCACATTCCTGCGGTGATTACAAAATAATGACAAGAATGGGCACTTGACTTAAGGAGATTATGGGACGTTTCCGGAGGCTGATCAGAGTGCAGTAATGTAACCCCTTGTTCACACTGATGCCCGGGCGTTTCAGCCAATGTGCACCAAGCATTAATCTTTTCACTGAGCTGGAGTACCACGAGCACTTTAGCCCTGGAGACAGAGCGCTCTACGTGTCTTGCCAGTGTGGACGGGTAGGGGATAGGATGCCCAGGGCTACTTTAATGCGCTCTAACTTGCAAGAGTAGCCAAGCCTTAACTCTCATGCTAGTGATTTAAATTTACCAAATGAGTAATGATTTGTAGGGAAATTTAGAGGAAGACGCAAGGGAAATGGCATTTTAGTCTTTCTTCTATAATTGAGTTTATACTTAAGATAGCAATAGTCCCTCTTCAGGACTCATTCAGACTCTAAAAGGCAGTTTTACCAACATGCCATAAGAATATTGACAGTAAATCTGGACTGAGTGTTTTTCTTTTGTAAAAAAGAATACATGGTATCCAGCAAAAAAAGTCTACTGAGCTAATAACTGATTGAGATCTAAAAGTACAAAGACAGCTATAAAAGAAAAATATTTATGAGCTTCCCGTCCTCTCCTGTTATTAGTTGTCCTTTGAGACTTGCTTCAAATCACATCATATAATCAGAAATAATTTCATATATAAGAAGTAATGCATTTGGTTTACTAATGGATATCACACAAAATCTGTGCCTTTTTCCCAGTTGAGAAATGAAGCTGCAACTGAAAAAAAATGGTCCAGATTAAAATCTTTTTTCTTGCCCTGGTGGTCCATAATGAAAGCAGAATATTTCAGACAGTGCAACAGACCTTACATGATCCCCCCAGAACTCAGTAACTAAAACTGTCAAACGGAATTTTGGGATCCTTGAATGTGCTCTAAAAGTTGTCATCCCATATGTTACCCAGGTCCCCAAATTCCTAAAACCATCCCTGTAGTATGGGAGGACTTAATTAAAGTCTCCCTAAATCTGGTGCTGAGGTCAAAGAAGGTGTTAATATAGTGAAGCCTGCGCTATACAGCCAGCAGGAAACCCTGTCTCATCAGGAGGTTCGGTTTATAGTTTGAATTCATACCAAACTTGCTCAAAATTGAGGCTGTGGGCCCACAGTGTGACAGCTCAAGCGCAGTGTCATGAGAGATCACAAGTTCAGTAACTCAATATCCCTTCAGGAACAGAATGACTGAAATGAGAAAACCCTGACTTAAAATAGCAACATCTTCAATAATTAGCAAGCATATTGAGGGATTTATGAACAACAAGTTAAAAGATTAATGAGACCATGCTGAAGTCTCAGACTGGAAACTTTACCAAGGTATGGAAGTCTTTTGACATTTCCAAAGTTACATCTGCAAAGCACATGTAGCATCCCTCTTCCCTGCCCCCAGGGATTCCACTTGTGTTTAGTAACTTCTCAAGACAGATTTAAAAAAAAGTGTCTCTTTATGAATGGGAAATTTTAGTTACCTGGCTGGCAAGTTGCAAGGAACTTGCACTGATGACTGCTGTGCATTCAGGAAACTCAGTGTTTTTTTTCTGGAGGCTGAGGCTCTATGAATAGGGAGTACTGTGCATACAAAGGAGCTTTCTTCTGTAATAAAGTAAACCAACATCATGGACTTCATGCTGCCCAGTGCAGGTGCTGAGTGCTGAGCACGCAAGATGAGAAGTGATAAGCAGAACTAGGAGTGCAGGGGTACCCAATCCCACTTTGGGAGTGTTGTTGTGTGGCTGCAAAGCTTAAAGGAGAAAGTCACAAAAGCAGGATGAAGTCTGCATTTAAGCCTTTGTCTCCTCAGATATGTCCATTCTTTGCCCTGTATTATCCTGCACACTGGTGAGTAAAAAAAACAAACAAAAAAACAAAACAAAAACACCAGACAGAGGGCTTGAGATTTATTCGATCTTAGACAATGGAAATCAATTCCCAGTTCTCACCCTAAATTGTGCCCAGGCATAGCCTACGCTCACATTATGCTAAAGCACAGGAACGATGTGCTCTCCACTCATACCCTGTAGGGACTTGCAGAGTCAAGGCCTGTATCTATATTACTCCTGTTTTAGGTGATTGTAACTCTACGGATTCAATGGAGCCACACCGGCACAGAACCGGAGTAACACATTGGTGAATCAGGTCCCAAATATATAAACGGATCACTTGAAATTACACAAATATTGCTTAATGTGGAAAAAATTCAAGCTTTAAAAACTGGGATATAAAGTATAAAGAGACTTAAAAAAAAAAAAAAAAAAAAAGCAGCTAGATTTACTTTGCACTGCTTATTCAGTAGAACAGATAGCCCGTTCTCTTGCTCTCTTTAAACTGCAAACCTTATACTAGTTGTGTATATTTTGGATCCTTTCCCATCCTGCCATGATTTCCTGTCTGAGTCTGCAGCCCATGGCAACAG
Organism: Chelonoidis abingdonii; assembly: GCF_003597395.2. Taxonomy (NCBI): domain Eukaryota; kingdom Metazoa; phylum Chordata; order Testudines; family Testudinidae; genus Chelonoidis; species Chelonoidis abingdonii. Next base: position 69,937,270 of record NC_133772.1, read on the forward strand.
CAGAAAATTGGAATACAGGCTTTGCAGATGGTGGTAGGCCAACTGATTCATGCCAATTTAGTATCTTCTTCCATAACAAAAACCATTATCTATGTCTTGGCTGTGTGGCAAGAATTACTGTCTTGCTAATAAATTCAATCTATCTTAATTTATAAGCTGCACTTGCCTAAGGGCAAGTTTAAAATAATAGTTTTGTAGTTTAAAATAATACAATGTGTGCAGACACAAGATAGGGGATACTCTGAGTCGCTGCAAGACAATCAGGAAACTTCACAGTTTTATCACTTGTAGTCCCAGCAGTATGTCACCGGAGGGAATTAGTTTAAAAAAATTATATAATAGATAGATAGATAGATGTGCAGCACATACATCATCCTGCAGAATACCCTATGATGAAAGCCACAATTCCATGTGTCAGCAACAAAAATATGAGACCCAAATTTATACGCAGGCAAAAGGTGCCAGAAACTACTCCAAAGTTTCTTTCCACTGGGAAATCTAGTGTTAAAACGAATCTTCCTGGAGTAGTTTTAATGAAAGGCTAAACATTTGGCATTGCAAGAACAGAAAAACATTAGGTGTTTTTCAGTGACTAATATTAAGTACCATGTGTTCATGACAGCTACAGTCACTGATGCATCCACAAACCCCTCTCTCACAACACCAAAATAACTTTGACAGATGCCTAAACACTGTAATTGTGTACATATTTATTACAGAGTTCATTCCATAAAGGACCTGGATATTTTAACCTATTACCCGTGGCTCTCTCACACCATGAAGTATAGACTTTTACAGAACTTTTTGATACCGAATACTGGGCCTAATTCTGCCTCCTCAGATGAATGCATGCGCTTCAGTCCCATTGATTTCAACAGGAGCCCTATGCAGTCATCATAAGATAGAATCTGGCCCACCGTTTTCAGCTGAGCGTAAACATTTGTTAGTTTTTCCAGCACAACCACAGAGCATAAACACACTTGGCCAATGCATTCCTCGCTGACACAGGCAAAAACGGAGGTTTTGCCTTCAGAGCAATAGTACATTCTAGAGCCTCGCTTTCACATATAATTAATTGCACTGTCCTGCCTTCAAAATCCAAGGTAACTAAGGCTATGTCTACACTACAAGTTACACTACACTACACATTATAATTTACTACACTTGGGGGAGGTGAATAATTCACACCCCTGAGCGATGTAAGTTAGACAGATCTAAGTAAGTCAGACCCATGTGGAAAGCACCTCTTGTGGAGATGGGAGTTATGAAGCTGATGAGAGAGCTCTCTCCAATGGCAAAGCATCTTCACCAGAAGCACTAGAGCAGTGAAGCTGCATTGGTAGAGCGGCACTGCCATAGCTACTGTAGTGTAGACATAGCCTAAGGCAGGGAGCATTATTTAAAAAAAAAAAAAAAAAATGCAGGCTCACAAACCAAACCTCTTAGCACAAGTGCAGGGTCTGAAGAATAGCTCTGGATAATGCTTTTCATCACCAAAAATAACACTATTTTTCCAGTCAAAGCCGTGTAAAGATTTAACAGTTAAGAAAAGCTGAAGGAAACACATAGGCTCTGGTATGTTATAATGACCAGTACTGCATTCTCCTGGATTGAAGCAGACCTGCTCAAGTGTGTATCATAGACTCTATACTGCTAACCACTACTGAAGATTCTCTTTCAGATAAAGTGAAAAGGTCTTTTGGTTCTGGAACAGGAAAAGATAAGGATTTTTAACGTGACAAATTTTAACTTGACATTGTGTTTTAGAGAACACAAGGACAGTATGATGAGCAGAGTCAGCTCTAGGTATTTTGCCACCCCAAGTACGGTAGGCAGGCTGCCTTCGTCGGCTTGCCTGCGAGAGGTCCCCAGTCCCGCGGATTCGGCGGCACGCCTGCAGGAGGTCCGCCAAAGGCACGGGACCAGCAGACCCTCCGTGGGCATGCTGCTGAAGGCAACCTGCCTGCCGCCCTCGTGGCGACCGGCAGAGAGTCTCCCGTGGCTTGCCGGCCCAGGCACACGCTTGGCATGCTGGTGCCTGGAGCCACCCCTGATGATGAGGAATTACAGATCAATCAAAGCTTTCTTCCTATGCTTTTCTTCTTCCTCACAAAGTAAAGCAGAAAACATGGCAATTGAGTTGGTTAAAGCACAGGTTATGATCAGAAGAATGTCTATGCAAAAACAGTTCTTCTTATTCACTGAACAGTTAGATTTGCTGTGTCTCTGAGTCATGTATTTATTTACATTCATTTTCATTGCCAATAGCCTTGCAGAGCCAGCATGGCTACAGCAAAGCCAAATTCCACTTTGTTGTGTAATTTAAACTGTGAAATATCTTCATCACTGTGCATGAGCTGCAGTGAGAAGCAGAGACAGACATCAGGCTAATTTTCACAATCAGCATATGAGCTTATGGGGCCAACAGTCCAAGAAGTCCAGCCAAATCTCTGAATTACAGCTCTGCCAAACTGGAGTATTCCTATTGACTTCACTGATGTAACTAAGAATTTGACCAACCATGTATTAACATCTAAACAAATAAGCAAAAATAAATCTGAACCCGTACCATTTTTTCCTGATTACAGCTCTATCAAGAGACAGAACGCAGTACCAAGAGGACAAGAATGAACTATGGTACTTCTTACTCTGGTGCTTGCTCCAAAGCCCACTGAAGCTTCCATTGGCTTCAGCAGGCTTTGAATCAGGCCTGTGATGAGCAGAGATGTCCATTCAGACACTGAGCTTGCTTACTAAGGTCCAGAGAAAATAATTTAATTGGTTATTTATGGCTTTACCAGCTCCACCTTTAGTTATTTGTAGTTCAAACAGAACTCAGGACCACAATATTTATCAGTAACAACTTCTGTGACTCCATTGGTTCACTGCTGAGAGAACTACTTCTGAGTGTCTCTTGAAAATACAGCATTTCATAGATGGCCCTTGAAAAGACTTCCAGTATTTTGAAGGGGAGGGATTAACAGAAACAACCAAGTTGTTTAGCTTTAAATTGACTACTAATTAAGATCAGTTCTCTTTCTTGCTTGCTCTAAATCAGCCAGACACCCATGGAAATCAGTATGTATTTGGTGTAGCAACTTGAAACAATGATAATTCAAGGTAAGTTCATAGTAAAATTATGTCAAACCAAGTCTATGGAGATGTTAAAATCTCCAGACTAAACAAAACTGTCAGTGCAAGTAGAGGACAAAATGAATAGAAGAATAAAAATAATAAAAAAATCACTATCCAAGCACATTGCTATACAACAAGCCAAAGAGAAGAAATTCAGGACATAAATAACTGGAAACGAAATCCACCCATAAGGAAGAAATAAATTTGGAGTTTAAGATGCTGTAGTACCCTTACTTCGCTAAAATTCTGCCTAGACATTGAAATATATATGGTCGTCTCTCAGAAAGTCCCACAAGGCTGAGCAATAGGAAATCTCTCTCTAATCGCTTTGGATAAATATGTGACTAGACAAGCAATTTTGAGGAAACACTAACAGCACTATACTGTTGTATATCATTTTTAAAGAACCACATACAGGATATATAACATTGTCCAGTGCTGTAGGAAGTGCCCATAGAAAACCAAAAGCTGAGTTAAGAATCATGCGAAAGCCAATATACTTCTGTAGGATCATGCTGATCTCCCTTTGCTGCACCAATACTAAACAAAAACTCAGCATTCAATCCATTCAAAGGGTTCCTCCACCCCACAACAAATCAAAGCACCTCTCTACTCCCACCCTACTAGAGTGCTCTGGCATTCCTGGCTCCCTGCCCTACCATACTGCCTTCTGTTCCTGAGTCAACACAGCACTTCCCATGTGTCTCTGCATACAAACTCTATGGGTCCAAGGGTCTCTTCCCAGCCTAGGGCTCAGGTCTGCACATACATGGATGCTCCCTTAATCTATCCATCCCTTCCTGAGCTTCTGTGTTCTCTCCTTAATGAGTTATATCTATCTCCATCTGAGCCTGGGTGGTATTCCACTAATACCACAATTTATGTTTTGCAAACAATCTGCCCAAGGAAAATGAAGGCATTGCCATATTTCACATTTAAATATAGAATTTCATGACTTTAAGCCATGCCAACCAACTATCAAGACTGCAATTACTGGACTGCAGGATCATACTACAACGTGACATAACATAGTTCCACACAGTTTTGATTATATTATAATGGGCCAACTCTGCATGGTGCTTCAAACACAAATGAACATCACCATTTATATAAGTATATATAAACTAGAGCTGTCGATTAATCACAGTTAACTCAAAAAAATTAATCGCGATTAATCGCGCTGTTAAACAATAGACTACCAATTGAAATTTCACTTAGTGTAAAGAAACATTTCTTAAAGGTTCACTGAAATGACAGTATTCTAAGGATATTGCGGTACTTAAGAGTAGGGGTAATGTTACCAAGATACCCAGAGAAAAAGTGATGAAATATGTTCCTGGAAAAACACTGGACTTTGCACCTGCAAAAGTGCAGTCAAGTAAAAGTAATTTTGCATGCTTCAGTCTCAAAGAAATTTACATGAAAATTTGAACATGTCATGTCTGTGGGAAGAATGGTTTGTGAGGAACCACAGCTTGTTCACTGGGGAGTCAAACTCAAAGCAGTCTTTGAAATTAGGGCTGTCAACAATTTTAAAAAATTAATCTTGATTAATTGAGATTAATTTTTAAAATCTCACAATTAATCACAGTTTTAATCACACTCAAACAATAACAGAATACCAACTGAAATTTATTACAAATATTTATGGATGTTCTTCAATATTTTCAAATATACTGATTTCAAATTACAATACAGAATAGAAAGTGTACAGTACTCACTTTATATTATTTTTATTACAAATATTTGCACTGTAAAAACAAAACAAAATCATATTTTTCAATTTACCTCATACAAGCACTGTAGTGCGATCTCTATCATGAAAGTTCAATTTACAAATGTTGACTTTTTTTGTTACATAACTGCACTCAAAAACAATGTAAAACTTTAGAGCCTACAAGTCCATTGAGTCTCACTTCTTATTCAGCCAATCGCTAAAGCCAATCGTTAAAGCAAACAAGTTTGTTTACATTTATGGAATTATAATGCTGCCCGCTTCTTATTTACAACGTCCCTTGAAAGTGAGAACAGGCGTTCGCATGGCACCTTTGTAGCTGGCGTTGCAAGGTATTTACATGCCAGATATGCTAAATATTCATGCTTCAGCCACCATTCCAGAGAACATGCTTCCATGCTGATGACATTCATTAAAAAAAAAAAAAAAATACATTAATTAAATTTGTGACTGAACTCCTTGGGGAAAAATTTGTATGACTCCTGTTCTATTTTACCCGCATTCTATATATTTCATGTTATAGCAGGCTCGGATGATGACCCAGCACATGTTCATTTTAAGAACACTTTCACAGCAGATTTGACAAAATGTAAAGAAGGTACCAATGTCAGATTTGTAAAAAGAGCTGCAGTACTCGACCCAAGATTTAAGAATCTGAAGTGCCGTCCAAAATCTGAGAGGGATGAGGTGTGGAGCATGCTTTTAGAAGTTTTAAAAGAACACTGTGATGCAGAAACTACAGAACACGAACCACCAAAAAAGAAAATCAACTTTCTGCTGCTGGCATCTGACTCAGATGATGAAAATGAACGTGAGTCGGCCCATTCTGCTTTAAATCATTATGGATCATCAGCATGGACGCACGTCCTCTAGAATGGTGGTTGAAGCATGAAGGGACATATGAATCTTTAGTGCATCTGGCACATAAGTATATGTTGCAATGCCGGCTACAACAGTGCCATGTGAACGCCAGTTCTCACTTTTATGTGACGTTGTAAACAAGAAGCAGGCAGCATTTTCTCCTGCAAATTGTTACCAAACTTGTTTGTCTGAGCAATTGCCTGAAGTAGGACTGAGTAGACTTGTAAAACTTTAGAGCCTCCATTGTTTTATTTTTGTACACAATTCTAAATTTGTAAGTTCAATTTTCATGATAAAGAGATAGCATTACAGTACTTCTATGAGGTAAACTGAAAAATACTGTTTTTTACAATGCAAATATTTGTAATAAAAAATATAAAGTGAGCACTGTACATTTTGTATTCCGTGTTGTAACTGAAATCAATATTATTGAAAATGTAGAAAACTAATATAAATCCAAAAATATATACATAAATGGTATAGTTTAACAGCCCGATTGATTTTTTTAACCGCATAACAGCCCTAATATAAATGTTTTCTTACATATGAAATAGCAGAAATTACCTGGTAGTACTTGCCATGTTTGATAGGATGGTGCCTAAGAGGGTACAAGAGAGGGTAAAGGTTTAGGGTGACCAGATAGCAAATATGAAAAATTGGGACGAGGGTGGGGGGTAATAGGTCCCTATATAAGAAAAAGCCCTGAATATCGGAACTGTCCCTATAAAATCGGGACATCTGATCACACTATAAAGGTTCTGTGGATGAAGATGGATATGCTGCTGGTGCTAATGTTTGCAGGAAGGCAAACAGCCTTCTCTTTTCTTGGAAGTCTGGAATACATAGGGTTTTCCCCACCATATAAAGTCAGCATCACTGTTACATCATGAAGGTTTTTAATTGTCGAGTGACATTTAGAAAAACTTTTCTTCAACTCATATTATGAACTATCCTTTTCTAGATTTCAATTATTTTTGTTTGTACTTATAAACAGCTAACAGCTGGAAGACTTAATGGTAAATGTAGGAGTGTGGAGATTTCCAACAGGGACTACACAGTGGTAATACATTGCAGGGGAGACTGAATGGCACAGGTTACTGATAATGTCCAGGATAAGTGATCACATTCAGATGGAGGTAAATTTTTCAAAATTGACTGGAGTACTTAGTAGCCTAAGTCCCATGGACTTTCAATGAGACTTTGGCTCCATAAATGCCTAAATCACTTTTAAAAAGGGCTTCTGAAGCATCTAAATCACTTTTGAAAATTTTAACACAGGACAATAATGACCAAAAGTCACAACCACTGTGTGACATTAATGTTCTTAATCCAGTTCTATGGGAGGGGAGAGAAGAGAGAAGTGAGGAGAATAGCAGAAAAACCACCATCACAATCAGTGATAGCATTAATTAGCATCCTTCTTAGCCCTCTCAGAAGAAGTGTCAAGCTACTCTCAGCCACAGGTTAGGGATGGAGAAGACTGTATTGCCATTGCCTGCACCTGTTCTGCGGATAGAAAGTTTCAGTCTGCAGGACTATCACTCAAGACCTTTTTAAAGCACTGTGTACATGCTCTTTGTCCCCAAACCTCATAAAGATCCCCTCACTGCACAACTTCCATTAATATTCGGAATTACAATCGCACATTGAGGGAGAAGAAATCTCTGCACTGAGATGGTTGGATTGAAATACAGAGGGCATCAAGTACACATGAGCAAATCTGCACTGGAAAAACCTAAGCCAACTGACATGGGAAAACGGAAAACCTTTTGAACGGAGTTTAACGCTTTGGAAAGGTCACATCATTACCAACTGGAGTGAACTAGGTTATAAGGCCAAATCCTGAACAGTGTTCTGGTTGACTTCCTCAGTAGGTGTTCTGGTTACTCAGCATCTTGCAGGATTTGGCACAGAGCAGCACAGAGACTTTTATTCTATAAATTTTAAAAAAAGTGTCTAAACTACTTGTAGCCACACTTTTTTCAAGTCCCTGGATTAGTGTGGCAACTGTTCCCTTTTTACTCCAGGCTGTCTCAGCATAAAGTTTCCCAGCAGCCTGGACTGCATGGAGTAGTGGACAGTCACTATTTTAAAGGAAATGACTTGAAATCCTCATTAAAAAAAATCAAGATTCCCAAATCTGAGAAAAGCTTGTAAAGAAACCAAACAGCTGGCCTGCTTCTCTGCTCTAACCACTAACCATGAAGCTCTGCCCCTTCAGCCAAAAGAGAGTGAAATGTCTTATTCCTGAACTACAAAAATCTAAAGATTAAGCAGAAACCTACCACTATCATCTTGGAATTAATCAAAAGCCAAAGAAAGCTGTAAAGGGCCAGGAAAATACTTTAAGAGATGACCATCTGCATCTGCTTGTTTTACTTTTTGTTGTTTGAATTCACAAGAAGTCCCACATTAAACACACAATAAATGTCTTGCTTTATTCTGGCTGTAAGATCTCCAGGCTCAAGTCAACACAGAAACTGCAAAGAGATCAAAGAATAAGTAAGTTCGAATCATAGATAATTAGGGTTGGAAGGGACCTCAGGAGATCATCTAGTCCAACCTGCTGCTCAAAGCAGGACCAATCCCCAAATGGTTCTCTCAAGGATTGAGCTCACAACCCTGGGTTTAGTAGGCCAATGCTCAAACCACTGAGCTATCCCTCTCCTCCAGTGCAGACTGTAATATTGTAAACATAGAAAAAGGGAGTCACAAATGGCTAATGCTTTCCATCCATTTCTCCCTTAAAATACTACAAGGAATTTTTGTACATTTCCTGTGACCTTATTTAACCTATGCCCTGAAATATAAATGAAGGGCCAGATCCTGAGCTGATGTAAATCCATGTCTCCATGGAAATCAATTTACATAGGCTGAGGATGTGGCCTAAAGAATTTGGCTGGGTCCAGACTTGGGGCGGTATCCCACAATCACTCCACATTTCGCCTTTCTCGTCTAACCTATTCTGGTATCACAATAGTATAGCTAAAGCAACTACAGTATTTAACAGAACATTCAACCATGTGAGGTGAGGAGGTCTCTTTTTATTCCTGCTTACTCTGAAACTGATTCATCTGCTGGCCAAAGAGAGCTCAATGCAGCTCCTCCCATGTAAGTGTTTATATAGCTCTGGGGATTAAAACGTGAATTGAAAAGAATAAATCTTTATTACCGTGGGTTTCATAAGTGACACATCACAATCCTTCCCCTAGCATTCCCCAACATCAATAAACCCCGCACTCAAAGTCTTCAATATTATATATTAGCTAAATAATTAACTTAACAGAGCCTGTAATTAAAGTGCTTTCTGCCATTTGTGCTTCCATGCTGGTTATCTGCTTCATGAAGTTACCAAACAAACTAGGAACCATGTACCATCTACATAAAAATAGCTTCAGTAGTTAGCTTGGGAAGAAAGCATCATGTCGGTCATGAATGACCCCTTAGGTTGATCCATGATGATAAAGGAAAATACTTTGTTCTCTATAGAACCTTTAATCCCATGGGCTCAAAACATTTTACAAACATGAATAAATTAAGTCTTACATCTTTCCCCAGAAGTTGGTACCATTAGATTATCACTGTATAGATGGGGAAACTGAGGCAAGGAGAGACAATGGGACCTGCTGAAGGTCAAACAATAGGTCTATGGCAGAGTAAACAACAGACCCTGAACTCTTGACTCTCAATCATTTTAGAAGGACCAGAACAGAGATGGACAACTTCTGCCCATGCACTCAATTTTGACTGTGGATTTTCTGATCTGTGCCTGTGTTCATCTCCAGACACTTGCATTTAGCCACCAGGGAAAGGTTGAATATATTCACAATAATCAGCATAATCTGATCTAACTAGACCCTAAACTGATTGTCAAAACTAACCAATTTTACAATTTGTTGAGTGACTAGGTTAGAGGAGATCATCTTGTAAAAAATATAATAAAGTGGAATTTAAGCCCACCTACCTAATAGAAAAAGAACCAAAAAAGAAATTACTTAATTCAGTTACATTCCTGCTTGCAATGTAATTAAATAATCAGTTATGATCCCTTGTGCAGTAAGATCACAATTTTAAAGGGCTGAAAGGAGATCATATTTCAAATACAAGAAAACATTCAAGCATACAGACTTTCATAAATGGGTATTGTATAGTTTAAAATTCCATGTACCTTGATTTAAAAGGGATGATCCTTAGTTTCCACTGCTACAAAAGTTAGTAATTACAGTATATTCTACCCTCATTAGAAGTCACTTTTTTATACTTATTCTAAATTTAATACTCAGGAAAGTAAAGTTTGCAGCTAGGTATTGGGCAGGGCAAGCACTCAACCCACATAAGCCAAAAACACCTGAGTCCTGCCCTGCAACACAGTTTCTATTCCAATCTTGGGCCTCTTAGCAACCTCTGATCCGAACTGTACATAACCATGTGGAAGTTGTGTGACAAGGACAAGTGTTCACTAGCGACTAGAACAAGATCACTAACTCCATTTTTACTTATGACCTAGGCTAAGATCTGAATTCAGACCTCTAGAGGTGAAATGCACAGACACAGACATTAATTTGTTCCATCAATGAGCCCCCTTAAGCCTCACCCTCTTATAACACCTTCAATTTTCCTCTTTTCCCTTTTATAAAGCCTAAGCTGCCAGCAACAACAAACTTTCCTTTGGACTAACCACAACCTAATATTTTTCACATTGCTTCTCTCCATCACGTGTTTTTGAAGGGTGTAGCACATTTTACAATGTTTCTAGCTCTTGTGCTATAAATATCAGAAGTCTGGTAAGAAGTTCTACAGTCCTGACTTTTAAAGCAAGGAAACATGAAGTCACTGCTGAACTGGTTTTAACCACTGCCTGCTTAGATTCAGAGACAGATGTCAAGTGTTAAGACACTGAGGGTACGTCTACACTGCACGATTATTTCGAATTAGCTTAAACCAATATTACAAAACAGATCTAATAAAATCGGTTTAGCGTGTCCACAGTGGGATCACGAAATCGATTGTTTGCGTCCATGGTCCAAAGCTACCATCTATCTTCAGAAGCGATGCACTGTGGGTAGCTGTTCCTTCAGCTATATCCCTAGTCTCCCACTTCCGGGTGAGAAGCACAGGTTGCCTCGATGGGCAGAAACATTGCCCGCGGTGGTTGCTCGGTACAGCCTCACCCCCCCTTTGTGATGGCAGCAGCACAACCCTTTTGGCGCGCTTTTTCCCGGAGTGCAATGGAGCAAAAAAGTGCCATCAGCGACGCAATCATTGGACCCCTGGTCACAAACAGAAATGTATCACCTGAACCAGTGTGTCAACACCTCGCGTATCTCTGCCAGCAGCATTCAGTACACAGGAGGGTGACATTTAGCAGTACTCCAAGGATTATTTACTTTTACTTCTCTTTCACGTACGGGGGGGGGGGACGGGAGACTGCGAGCCTGTTCCGTGAACCACGCAGATCATCCGTGTATTAGCTACAACATTGGGCGCTCAGCCAGATGCAAATAGTTTCAAGAGAACTGTGTGGAGAACTGGTAGCTGTAGTCCTCATACCCCCTTCCCTCCCTCATGAGCATCCTGTTGAGTCCTTGCTTCCCGTTCGTTGTCACGCACCGCTGTGTATCGCTGGAGTTTATTTTTCAAACCTTTTGGCATTCCTGTTCTTTAACGGAGCTCTGATAAAACAGATTTGTCTCAAACCAATACAGCGATCAGAATTAGTATCTTCCCGTAAGTTCAATGCAGGCTACTTTTGCAATTTGACTTGCATCGCCACCCGGCTGATCAGGGCTGGACACGTGAAGCAGCGAAAATGTCATATCAAAGCGTCTCGGGCTTTTCCTTTTAACGCCCATACCGCAATTACCGAGTTTGGTTGCGGCAGAGCGGTCGTGTGTGCATGTGGGATACTCTAGGAGGCCAAAATGTCGATTTGCCGTCCCACGACCCTAATCCGAGTTATCACTTTCGGAATTTGCGCTCTCCTCTCGTCTGGGAGGGTTCTGAATCGATTTAAAGAGCCGTCTCAACTCGATATTATGACGGCGTCATGTAACGGGTACAGCGTTAAATCGGTAATATCGGACATTAAGACCGATTTAAAGTCGGCGTGTAGACCTTGGCCTGAGGATGTTCAAAATAAACATTCAGATTCAGTCCTAATAAACAACAAGCAGCCACAAAATGCTCCTTTTTCTCTCCACCAGATCCTGCATAGTAACAATGTTAACAATTTAATGGGATACTGCCTTGCACTGCAGTGTTAGCTCAGCCAGTCTACATACGGATATATCGAATTATACTAATATCGGTTTATAAACATGATATTATAAATTCATTTCACGGCGCCACACTAGCACTAGTTTAATTCGGCGTTGTGCGTCCATGGTCTGAGAGCTAGCTCGATTTCTTGAACACCGTTGCATTGTGGAGCTGATTCATACTATCCATAGCTCCCCAGTCTCTCCCCGCCCCTTGAATTTCTGGTTGAATCATTGTTCGGCGGGTGGTTCTGGGTAAATTCGTCAGTCATCCTCCTCCGGAAAAGCATGCAGCTGACACGAACCCTTTCGTTGCTGTTTTCCCGGAATTGCCTGCAATGCCAATAGCACGGCAACTCATGAGCCCGTCAGCTTTGTTTTTTTTTCCAGCACTGGGGTATGTTGTACTGGATGCCCGCGGACAGAGGCGATACTTCCAGCGCTAACAAAGCAGCATTCAATTGCTTGGCATGATAGCAGAGATGGTTACCATCATTCTGACATCTTACTGCCGGAGTAAACTGGCAATGAGAATGAACGGTTATTCTCTCCCCCTCTGTAACTGTCCACTGCTATCGATGATGCCCCTGGCTGAGAATCGGCCGGGGCGCAAAAGCAAATTGAAATGACTCCCGAGTCAATTCCTCCTTTATGTTTCTAAAAAGAGTCATCCTGCCTAGAAAAAGGCAAAGTGTACTAGAGGACCAAATGTTAGACACAGCTGCTCCGAGTAGTCAGTTATTGCACCTAGGGTGCCCCTGCAAACAACCCCACCCGGCTTTCCCTCCTCCCCAACCTTCCTGAGCTAGCCGTGGCAGTGTCCCCACCCCCCATTTGTGTCCATGAGTTATAAAGAAATGCAGGAATAAAGAAACAGAGACGTTAGTGAGATAAAATGAGGGAGGCAGCCTCCCGGCTAGGACAGCCTAAGAGGACATAAGCGGTGCAGGGAGAGGAAAGCCCAGCATGCCTGCTGCATGAAATTCCAGCGCAGTCACAGAATCTTTCTTTAACACAGGAAAGGAGGGGGATTATTGAAGCTCAGCCCCCCAGTTGCTATGATGAAGAGCATTACCTAGCCGTTCTGTCCTATCTACTGGGGTAGATGACCAAGAATCATTCCTGTTTGTACCGAGGCGCCCCCATATCAGTTTAAAAGCATTGGTGCACGTCAAGGGGTTCATGAGGTACAATTAACAGTCCCTAACTGCATCCGTCTGCCACTAGAGAGGGGAGAGGAGCGAATACTGCTCTGTGCACGTGCTTGCATGCATCTGCGTCTACCACAGCATTCAGTACACATAAGGGTGAACACGAAGAAGTCAAGAAATGATTTCCTTCCCTTTCTTTCACTGTGGGGGGGAGAAGAAACGGAAGGAGCTATTCCCAAACCACGCCAACACCGTGTTAAACTACACGACATTGGGAGCTCAGTCCAAGAATGCAAATACTTTCAAGAACTGCTGTGACTGTGATAGCTGAGTCCTCAGTACCCCTCCCATCCATGAGCGTCCATCTTGAGTCTCTGGCTTCCCGTGAACGCTTGTCAGTCAGCACTGTGGAAGCCGGAGATTTTTTTGACGCTTTGGCATTTCATGTTCTGGTAACCGACGTTGATAGAACAGATTTGTCTCCCCAACAGCGATCAGATCCAGTATCTCCCGTACGGTCCATGCTGGAGCTCTTTTTGGATTTGAGACTGCATCGCCACCCGTGCTGATCAGAGCTCCACGCTGGGCAAACAGGAAATGTAATTCAAAAGTTCGCAGGGCTTTTCCTGTTATCTGCCCGCTGCATCCAAGTTCAGATTGCTGTCTAGAGTGGTCAGTGGTGCAATGTGGGATACCGCCTGGAGGCTAATAACGTCGATTTCCGTCCACACTAACCCTAATCCGATATGTTTATATCGATTTTAGTGCTACTCCTCTCGTCTGGGAGGAGTACAGAAATCGATATAAAGTGCTCTTTATATCGATATAAAGAGCGCTGTAGTGTGGACGGGTACAGCGTTAAATCGATTTAACGCTGTTTAAATCAATTTAAACGCGTAGTGTAGACCAGGCCTCAGTCTATAGTCCAGATGTTGCCCCTAGCATCCCCTTCCATATGCACAGAAAAACCTCTAACCAAGGCTTGAGGAGGGGCCTTTGGAGCACACTAGTTCAGGCACACCTAAGGGTATAGGCTTGAGCTTGGGTTACTTTTCAGCCCAGGCTGGCAACCCACTCACTTTTCATTGAGAATTCAGGTTAATCAAATCTGGTGCTGTTAGTCGTTCAATCCTATCTCACAATTCCACCTGGGCTGTATTTTCTTGTCTATTTCTCTTCTTCCAACTGCATTTTAACCCCGTGTTTCCCTGCTCCATTTCTTCTGCACTTATGCTGCATTTGAATAGAGATGCACCCAAGAGACATTAAGTTGACCCCAGCTGTCTGGTAAAGATGTGGTGTGATACGAGTAAGATTCAATCTTGTGAGACGTACCCACAGTGATACTTTCATATGTAATGGACAGGAGAGAAGCAAAGAGGCAGAAAAGTCAGTCGAGCCAATAGTTTGCAGACTGAATCCTTAATGACATTCTCATTAAAAGTTCTTGCTGCCATATGCAGTTCACTTTTGTCTTTGGAACTATCTGCAATAATAGTGAGTATGTAAATAGCTTCCAAGTGGGGATAAAGTATGTTCTCGTGTCACTGCCACAGACAACAGCTCCCTGCTAGGGCAGAGACAGAGAGGACTCTACCAATGAATTCATAGAGCAGCCCAGTTTAACATACTGTTAAAAACCATGGGATATCCCACCAGAAGTCCATGCCAGCACACATGCTAGTACAGTTCTGTTGTGGACACAGTTATATAGGTCTGGCATGGGTAGTGCTTTGCAGTGAAAACACTCCCCCCAGGCTAAGCTAGCTCAGGCTAAACTAGGCTAATACAGCCCTTCCTAGGCAAGCTTAGGTTAACTCTGCCATGAAGACATATTCACGTTTATTTCTTATAACAGAAGGAATATTGAGGTCAGAGTTTCTCGTAATGGCCAGGGAATAGGGGTGGAAATCTGGACTCCCAAATTTTATTCCCTGATCAGCTCGGATGTGTTATGTGACCTTCAACAAGTGCCTCACCTTACCCATCCTTGGAAAAGATCTGTATATTACTTATCTGTCACAAAGGGATGATGGAACTTACATTGGCATAGCTATGTCTCTTCGAGGAGTGAAATATCCACACTCCTGAGAGACATAGTTATTCTGATGTAACCCCTGGTGTAGACAGCATGAGGTCAAAAGAAAAACTCTTCCAGGGCCCTAGCTACCACACCTCGTGGGCACAGGTAGCGTCTACACCAGGGGAAGGCAACATATGGCACATGTGCAGAAGGCAGCACACGAGCTGATTTTCAGCGGCACTCAGATTGCCCGGGTCCTGGCCACTGGTCAGGGAGGCTCTGCATTTTAATTTAATTTTAAAAGAAGCTTCTTAAACATTTTAAAAAACTTATTTACTTTACATACAACAATAGCTGAGTTACATATTATAGACTTAGAGAAAGAGATCTTCTAAAAACGTTAAAATGTACGACTGGCACACAAAACCTTAAATTAGAGTGAATAAATGAAAACTCGGCACAGCACTGCTGAAAGGCTGCGGACCCCTGGGCTACACTGAAGTGCTACAGTAACACAGCTGCAGCTGTGTCATTGTAGCAGTTTAAGTCTAGAAATACTCTTAAGATTTGCAAGAAGCAGCAATGTCTTCAGATAAAAAGACACTGCATGTGCAAAGGACTATACCTAGAAAGCTGCTCAGGAGAATATTAGGAGCTGCCGGGCGCTGAGTAATTTTGAAAACTTATTCTATTTGACACTTCAAGTTATTTTCTGTACTTTTTCCCTTTTAAGTTCCATATGCAAAGTCAGACAAACCCTGACTCCTTCCTCAAGCTAAACTCTCATTGATTTCAGTGGGAATTTAGCCTGAGTGAGGACTAAGTAGCAACTAAGCAAGGCATGCAGGATTTAGCCCAATGTGTATTATTCTTGGTCTCATTTTTCCATTCTCCTACACCACTGAGATGAGCTCGCATTAAAGGAAAAAGGATAACTAGCTTTAGGTCCAACATTTAGATTTTAGGTCAAATGTTCAAAGTTCTATTTTTAAAAGGGATGCAAATGCTTTTGAAAATATTACCTTCTGCTACTAAGAGAAAGGAAAGGGATCTTACAAAAAACTAGTATGAATGTAAATATCTTCAGTATCATTGTTATATTTCAATGAACTCAGGCTATTTTTATGTACTGAAACATTCTCCCTGCAGTGTTATGTACCTAACCACTGCAACACTGTACTAGTAGATGAGAACCAGAAAATGAAACTGACTATAAAACAAGACTGAAGCTGATTAATCTATTTTTGTTGCCCAAGCCCGGTGAAATGCATAAACTAATTTAAACTTTTTAAAATGTTCACTCTTAATTATTTAAGGTGATATTAATACACGGATAAAGATTTATTCTTTACACATATGAATTCCATGTTGAAAGCATGTGTTTCACAAAGAAAAGGCAACCTATTGAATTTCACACAGCCTTGCAAAATATGCTTGGGTAGAAATTAATTCTGAAATGTTAGAAAACTGATGTGGATTAGGGCTGCTCTATATTTACAATCTTTCTTTATCTTGTTACAGCTTCAGGTGCAGAGGGCATTTACCAGTTTCCACCATTTATTTCAGTCTTGTGCTGCTGTGCTCAGGCTTCTGAGTGTCATGTTGATGAATCTGTTTTTTTTTCCTCTATTGTTCTACATAATGTTCCTCTAGGTCATCCTCTTTTTCTCTTTCTAGGTGGTGCCCATATTGCTACTTGCCCTGGAAGTCGTGCTGGTCCCATCCTTAAAGAGTGTCCTAAATATATCCATCATCATCTTCTTACCGTATCTGATACTTTAGATTGGTTTGCTCTATTTAGAATTTCTGATGTTGCAAGAAACTCCTTCCAATGGATTCTGAAGATCTTCCACAGACATTTATTTTGGAATGATTTGATCTTACACATTTCTCGTGTGCATTTCCATGGCTCTGCTCCACAAAGGAAGATAGACATTATGCCAGTGTTAAAAATTCATATTTTTGTGACAATGCCAAATCTTTTCAAGTTTATGAAAGTTGTTTGCTGCTTCTGATATTCACTGTTTCACATCTAGCATGGTGTCACCATCATTGCACATCTCATTCCCTAGATAGACTGTTTACTTCTCATGTTTCTTGATCTGTTCTAATGTTTTTTTCCAGAACACTGAAAGCCATACATTTTGTCTCCCTCTTGCTAATGAACAAACCAATTTGATTTAATGTACTTGCCAAAAGCTGGGTCTTTTTTCCCCATTAAGCGATGTGTTGAACTAAGCAGGACAATGCCATTAGCAAAAATGAGGTAATCCAATTGTTCTTTATCATTTGGCCATAAATCTCCTTGGTTACTTTCTGTGGTTATTTTCCTCATGACAGAGTCAATGACCAGTGCAAACAATAGTGGAGACATAATATAGCACAGGTAATCAAGTATTTTTTGTCCAGGTCCAAATTTCTTGATTAAAGTATATCAAAGTCCAGACTCCAGAGAAGAAAATAATTTAAAATAAATAAATAAATAAATAAATAATAATTAAATAAAAAGATTACAAAGTCTGTTCAACAGTGTCTGGTGGTGTGGATTTGGCTCACAGTCCACATATTAACTACCCTGGTAATATACTCTTCTCTTACACCAGTTGTCAATGCAAACCATTGGCTGATGTTGTCACCATCTCTGACTGCCACATTCGGCATTATCATACAGATGCTTAATTATTCTAATTATATTTACTGGTATTCTGCAGTATGCCATAATTTTCCAAAGACAGTGTCCGTGTACACGATCAAAAGCCTTCTGGAAATCTACACAATTTGTCATAAAAGGTGCTTTCCACTCCAAACTTAGTTCTATAATATGACTGAGAACAACAATATAGTCTGCACAGGATCTCAGTGATCTAAAATCTCCTTGTTCATTTCTAAATTGAAGGTCTTTTTGTTTCTTGATACGTTCCAGTGTGATGTTGCACATGATTTCCCCAGGAATTGAGAGTAATGTGATTCCTCTCCAGTTACTGCAATTGGTAAGGTCATCCTTCTGTGGCAATTTTACTGTAAGGTCTCTCTTCTACTGGGCTGCTTTTTCCCCCCTTCATTCCATTTTCTATCCAAAAAACACAAGCACAGTCTGGAGAGTTATTTCATCACCTGCTTTAAGCATCTCTCCAGTAACGTCATCCTCTCCAGCTGCTTTCTCATTTTTTAAATTTACCAATGGCTTTTCTAACTTCCATTGTAATAGCTCATAAATCAGTAGGAAGCTCTAGTAGTGGTAGGTCTTGACCATGTATTTCTAGTAGTTTGCTAGGGTTTGGTCTATTTAAAACAGCCTGAAAATGTTCTGCCCCTCTTTTAGTACTGAAGAAGAACAAAGGAAGAGTCTTTCCATTTGCATCTTTAATAAGGCATCAATTACTGCTAAAGTTTCCTGTTAGCTGTTTGATTGTCTTATACAAGATTCTAAGGTCATCTCTTTGGCTAGCCTCTTGGCATTTTCTATCAATATATTCTCTTTTAACTCTTCTAGCATCTTTTTTACCTCTCAGTCTAGAGCTCTATATTCTTCGCGCTTCTTGCTCATCTCTCCATGTCTTATCATTCATTCATTCACAGTATAAATATAATATCCATGCACTGGGTAGAGTGCTAATCTTCCCTGTAATTACAACCACACTTCTACCCTGATATAACATGGTCGTGGGGAGCCAAAAATCCCCACCATGTTATAGGTGAAACGCCGTTATATCGGGGTAGTGGTGGCAGGGCTGCAACAGTGATTTAAAGAGCTCTGGGCTCTGGCCACTGTGAGGAGCCCGGGCCCTTTAAATCACCAGATGAGTCCCGCTGCCGCAACCCCAGTGTAGCGGTGGCAGGGCTCCAGTGGTGATTTAAAGGTCCCTGGGCTCCCCGCAGCAGCCAGAGCCCCGGACCCTTTAAAGCACCACCGGAGCCCTGCTGCTACCACTCTATATGCGAACCCGTGTTATATCAGTTCGCGTTATAGCAAGGTAGAGGTGTACTAAGAAAGTTAATAACTGAAACAAAATTGAAATTAATAAAATAAAAACACATTCTTTTGTGTTGGCATCCAAGAGATCAGATTACTATTTCAGAGAGTCACGTCGGTATGATGCCTTGTGCGCTGGAATGATAGGTGATAGAGCTCCTATGGTTATGAAAATACAAAAACCCTGTCGTATGTCTCACACTTACAACACAATTAGCTGGATGTAATCCAATGAAATCCTAATCCCACCATGAATAGCATATAGTTAGTTCAAATATACACACTCACTGGGACTTTATTGGTAATTTAACAAGCAATAAAAACTTTATCCTAAATTTGACTATACTTAGGGTTTTCCCTGCAGGGCCTCCTCTGTCTCAGTTTCTAGTTCCCTTTGTTTCAGACGGATGCTCCAAACCCTATTACATCCAAATTGGTGATAACAAAAATCTATCTACCTGCATGTGTCCCTAGTAATTAATTTGTTAGTTTACAAAGTTCCAGCACCAAATCTTAGGGTGACAAAACAGAGAAGCCCAATTACAAAGGATTTTATTGTTCAGATTACTCTTTAGTGTAACTCCAATGAGTTCAAGGATGAATTTGGCTCTGATAATATGACAATTCTGTTTCGTGGAATGAAATTAAAATCAAATCACTAAGGGCCACATTTTCAGCTAGGCCTCTACCTAAACTCCACCTGCATGTATGCAAAATTGTGAGCATGTATACATGCCCTCTGCAGGTGCAAACATGTGGACACACACTTTAAAAATAGACATCTATGTGCATGCAAGTAAGCGTTAACATTTGCAGACCTAGAACATTGTCCCACTGGGTTCTGTGGATACAAATTCTAACATAGGTGTTTACAGGTATCAGAACTATTCACAGCTATGCAAGTGTTGCACATCCACAACTGAAGGCTAGAGTTTGAAAATGTACCCTTCTGGGTGAAATTCACCCATAATCATATGGTTGTGAAAGGTCCCAGTGTACTGGAACTACCAAAGTACAGCTGTTTGGTATGTAGGCAGCAGGAATCTGCACATCCTGCAGGTGGTGGCCTGCCTCAGAAACAACTAAGGAGTTAGGGCAGGTCAGAATAGAGGTGAGGCGCAGTCACTGGGTATAACCGCCAGTCCAAAACTGCAGCACAGATTTTGTTTAAGGATAGCAGCCCCTAGTGCAGCAAAGTGATGGAACAGAGGGAAAAGTTCCATTTTAAAATTGATTCACAGTCCATCAAAAGTGACAACTAGAAAAGTACAGTAGCAGTAACAGTCCTAAAGCTTTTCGACTCCACTTATCTTATTGATCACGTTTGCAGCTATTATCTCTCAAGTATACACTTCCTGATAACATATAGCTTTGCTGAGCAGTAGCAAAGATAATTAGTTTAATAAAATTAATGAGACACTATGAACACTCCAATTTTTTTGTTCAGATAACCAGAAAGCAGTTTGAAGAGACAGCACACAGTACAAGGGGTTTTCTTTATTCAATGCTTAGGCATCATAAATAGATCTCGGCAGGGGGTTAGCACCATGATTATATATTGACGTACAAAACTGATCTTAAATATTTAATATTAAACTTAAAAAACAACTTTAACAAACATGAATAGTGCCACACCTCTACAAGAGCCAGGAAGTTAAAATCAGGGCTGTTAGGCCATCCTTAATTTACATGCATGGAGAAATATAAAGCAAAATGGGGTAAGTTACAGACCGAATATGGGGCTTTTAGTTTCCAGACACTTGCTGCTATATCATACTAGACCAAATTCATCCCTAGTGTAACTCCACTAAAGTTACATCAGCAATCAATTTGGCTACATTTTTCTAAAATATCCTGTAAGAAAAGTTCAGGGGTGTTGTTATTTTAAGAAACCAGTATAGCTTGTTCTGGAACCTTAATCCCTTTGCTCTGAAGTACCAATATGTTAGCAACAAAGTTCCTATGCTGAGCATCACTTCAGCTGCCCCATCTGCCAGGTGTGTTTGGGAGAACTCAAGCTGTTAATGACCCTTTTGCTTTTGAATTCTGCAGAATTACCTTCTATAGAATGCTAGGACACAGCATGTGCATTCTACCTGGATGTCCCAGGAACATTCAGGAATATTCAGGTGGTTAAGTAAAGTAAGTGCTGTGCTTAACAGAATGATAATGCCAAAAGCATTTCTGGAGTTCTTACAGCTCAGCATAATGAATGAGTCAATTCATCTACCACATAGGAGAACAAACACAGCAGCATGAAAACTGCCATACTGGATCAAATCCATAGTCCTTCTCCTCAAGTAAACTATCACCAAGAGCAGACAGTACCAGCTGCTTCAGAGGAAGGTATAAGAAACCCTTTAGGTGGTAGCTATGGGGTCATCTATCCCCAAGGGAAGTTTCCCCCTACAGTTAGAGATCGGTTTTCACCCTGAAACCGAGTAACTCCAGAAATGCTAGAATAGGTCCTTAATATGTACAGCTATGCTGAAGACAACTTAAACGGAGATCTTGTCTATGCATGCATCATTAACAATCCCATCTCACTTTTTGTAAAGATCAAGAGTTTGCTCCTGCGTCCCAGGAAATAGCTGAAAATCTCACCCAACTAAAAGCCTGGTTTATAGTTTTAGCACATGATCCTAAAGTTCTTGCACATTTGTTTCAATAAGAAGTTTGAATATTCAAGGACTGCAGGACCAGACCACGGCAAATCTATGTATCAGCAATTCTAAATTGGAAGAAGAGAAAAGAAAAAAAAAAGTCTATACACTGAAGAGTGACGGCTTTAACCAATCTTCTATTGATGGTATTTCTTAAGATTTGTATAATTTAATTAATTTCATCTTCTACATCTGTGCTTTAGCTTCCCTTTAACCGTTTCTTTACTTAATTTAGTTTTGTCTTTGAAGATGCCCAGTTGCAATAATAAACTGCAGATATTGCTACTGATGAGCCACACAGGTGTTTGTATTGATAGAGTAATGGGCAAACAACTAAATTAGCACTTATTAGCTCCCTCCACATTTCCTTCTTGGGAATCAACACCTTTGTATACCAGCTCTTGTTTGTTAAGTTTTCCAGACTACTGAGTATAACGGGCCAAGTTTTTCTCTCAGTATTAGTGTAAATGTCAAATAGCAATTCCACTGAGTTGCTCCACATTTCCATTGATATATCCAAGAGCAGAATTTGGCTCAGCGGCTAAGCTTCTTATACAGAAATTAAATGTAGTGACTCAACCCACAGCCTGTTGTTGCAGGATCTATTGTACTATGTTGGTTATGTATTCATTTGACCCATTTCATATTTTTAGCCAAATCTACAATGCCGTGTGTCATCTTTGACTTGTAATGGCAAGAATGGACATTAGAAGAGTCACTGATTCTTATGTTTCAGTTTAGATAAATGGTCACATTACATTGAATTAAACACACTTGAAGACACCCTAAACTCTGCAGGTACAAAAAAAGTAAAGGCATTTATTGAAAAAAAATGTTCAGCAAGACAGAAACCAGAAAAAAGGCTAAAGAACCCAGCCTTTTCCATGGCCAGTCAATGCTTAGTATTCAATTGAATGAGCTGAACACTTGGTGTTTTGAAAATTTAGAACTGTTTCCTTGCAATAGCTGTTTATGTTTCCATCAGGCACCAGCTTCCATTCATTCATTGTTATTATTCTAAAAGGAGATTTCTGTTCAGGCAAAGAGACTTTATAAATCAGCAACACTATGGTGACCAGATGTCCCGATTTTATAGGGACAATCCTGATTTTTGGGTCTTTTTCTTATATAGGCTCCTATTACACCCCACCCTCATCCCGATTTTTCACATTTGCTCTCTGGTCACCCTACTATGGATCAACAATTTCAGTTATCTCAAAGACAGAAATTATGTGGCAAAAACTGAACAGAGAATGTGGTTTACCTAGAAGACAAACCTTTCCAAGTAGAAACACAGGAAATATTTTACTCCAGATTACAGGGAGAAGAGGGTCCTCCTGTCCTTTCACATACATCCTCAACTACAAATGCTCTCATGGCCAGCACAGGATTATTTGGTATTGTTTTGGTGGCAGCTAAAATTGTACTAGGCATTTTCCCAGCACCGAGGATACAGCTCTGACACAAAGAGCTCAGGTTTAAAAAGGAGGTGAATTCATTTGTACATTTCACTTGACCTAATTTGCAGTTACGGATTCCATCCTGCCAAAGAAACATTCCAAAAAGCCACACTGTTTAGAGACAATTAGGCACATATAACATGTTTGCTGCATTTCTCTCCCACATATTGGAAAACTCCTGCCCATATCTAATAAAGACACGTTTGGGAGGAAGGCATGGAGTGATGGTGGTTCATGCATGTGGTGGCTGTGCTGAACAGGCTGGATCAAGCCTGGCTAAGGTGAGGAAGGGAGAAAACAAACAGTGTTCAGCAGTGTATTGCCCACAGAAATTAAGCCTTCTTCCTAGTGCTCTAAGACACTGCCTTATTGCTAATGTAAGAGGTAATGCTACGGAGGTGAGATGCTGTCTCAATTCTTTTCCTTAGTACACCTGTGCAGCACAGAGCAGGATTTGGTCCTTTGTTTAAATGCATGATATGTCATTGCTAACATTCACATGAGAACAGGACCTTTATTTCTTAAGGGTAGATCTGCTCCTTTTGCTTGTCCCTCAATCTGAAGTTATTGATGTCATAATTGTTTATGACTTCAGATGAGGACTAAGCAACCAGAACAGATGAACACAAACTCAACAGCCTTTCTTCATGGACGAACTGCTTCTCAAACATTTACATGGGACATCAGTTGCTCTTTAACATTCATGACACAGTTCAAAGACAAATATTGCAAGTTTCCCCGGAGAACTGTCAAAATTTATTTTAAACCTTGTATCTTTCAGTATCACAGGAAAATGCCAGTATTCTACTATTTGTTTGTTTACTTAACTGCCTAAAAACTCTCTTAATCAGATTACGGGGGTAAGTATCTTAACACTATGTTATTCTAATTAATCAAAAAACTATCCTATCATCTTCAATTTGAGCTGAGTGAAAACTGGTATAATTTACATATACATACCATGCAATATAAGCTTTATACCAACAGATCCTAAATAATTGTTGTTGTTTGCTCAGAAGTTGTACAGTTATTTTTGAAAAAACAAGCTCATAGTTGTTTTCCTTCTGTAGGCTGTATCTGGGGAAAAACATGCTTAAGATCACAAAGTTTGCCCCACAAGGCTCTCAATATCATCTTTTATATGATACTGGCAAGCTCCTCAGAAAAAAGTATGAGGGTGCTTTTTTAAAATCAAAAGAAAGTTCAGAAAGTTTGTTAATGCAACTTTCCCTTATCAATACTTGAGGTACACATACACTCATTCTCTCTTAGTAATGCTAATAAGCTCAGAGTGCAACTGGTAGGAAGTTAATGGCAGTCTCAAATGCCTTTATTTTGTTGATAACAAAGGGCGTGTTTTTCCACTGCTGTTGCACCCTGTGTAGTAATTTACACCTGTAAACAGTGACTGCAACATCCTCACATTCTGATTTGGTAGTGTTTTGTATCTATTTTTTACAGGTGCAAAGCAGCCGAAAATCAGGCCTATGTCTATCACAGTAGTATCTGCATAACAATCTTTATGGTAACAGTTGCATAACTTGGACTTACCATTAGCATTTTTCCCACAGATGAGATGCTCGTAAGGCTGCAGTACTCCCCAAAGTTCAGCATCATTGTTGATGACCATCTCAAGGATTTCAGAGGAGATCTCCCCACCTCCTCCTCCATCTGGGCTCTGACTCGCTAGAACCCTGCCTTTGATTTCTTCCACTAGATTCTCCATACAAGATGTCAAAGAGATAGCTGCATACTCATGAATCCTTACTGAGATCCTAGTGTCCACCATCCACCTGAAAAACCTCCCCACTGAGAAGGTGAGGCCACATCGGGAGGATTTGCCTTTCCTCAATCCATCTCCTGCACTCATGCTGTACAGGGAAAGAGCCTTGACAGTAGCTAGGACACAGCTTTCTGACAATGACCAGCTCTGGATGAGCTTGATGGCACTTTGGACCTCAAATCTAGTGCATTTGGAATGCATCACACTCAGACGTTGGGCCTCCCTGGAGATCCTGATCAGGGCTCTCCTAAGTAGCTGAGAGAGTCTCCTGACAGCTTCCTGAGAAAAGTTTCTGGTATTTCCTTCCCCCTTTCCTTTTCTGAGTATTTTCCCAATGTCTTCATCTGTCCAAGGGAATTCCTCTAGATCTGGCAGTTTAGGACACTTGGAAAAGATGTCTGCAACTTCGGGGTCTTCTGGCAGAACAGTGTTCACTGTATCCCAGCTGTTATTCCTACTATTCATGGAGCCTGAATAGTACCACCAGTTGCCCCTGTGCTGCGATGATGAGAAGGCTTGGGAGTTGGACTTAGAGGAAGAGAGACTAAGGGATCTGCAGGAATCCCCTGCCCCATAACCAGAGTCCAAGGTTAAATCCTCCAGGGTCTTCAGAGTAGAGCTGTATATCCCAGCCATAGGAAAGACTTGTGATCCAACCCCTTAGAGGCACAGAAAGGTGAAGACGATGAAACTAGATCCCTGCTGCAGTTAGTGGACCAGAGAGGCTGGCACCACAAAGAGAACGGCTGGGCAGCTTATAACATTGCAGAGGAGAAGCAAGTTCACACTTCAGCTTCAGAGGCTCCTTCAGGCTCTGCTGGGTGCCAGCTGACTCCATTCCACAGGCAGGCTGAGATCATTCATTTTCCGTCTGGAGCAAGGATGGAAAGTACGAGGAGGGAGGGGGAAGTGTCAGTATCAAATACTCCCCAACGTGCCAAAGGAGTCTCCTCCTAAGGCAGGTCACTTCAGAGCCTCAAGACAAGGCCAACCCCCCCTCTCCCGCGAGCCGGGTGGTTCTGAAGGCAACGAAGTGCTGAGCAGGCAGGGAAAGGATGGATCCGAAGACTAGCCCAGAGAATCCGTCTCCAAATCGCTACCCAGAGCAAAGCTCCAGCCCATCAAGGCAGCGCGGCAGCAGGAGAGCCAAGAGCAGCCCGGGGAGCAGCAGACTCCACTCCAGCCGGCGCTCCGGCCACTTGCAGAAGCTTTGAGTAAACTTCTCTGTTGGGCACCCAGTGTGCAGATGGCATGCAAATAATCTGGGGAAAACACCAATCAGCGGCTCCGGAGGGGGCTGAGGTAGCCAGTGAAATCCGAGCTGAGCGGCCCGTATGTAAAACGGACGCAGGAAGAGGGTCCACGGGGAGGAGAAAGCCGGGGTGGGGGAAACGGTGGATTTCCAAACTCAATGCGTTTGGGTCAATTTGCAAAACTCCGTGGAGCAGCCGCCTTTGGGCGACCCCCGTCTCCCTTTGCACGCCGTGCAGGCGACCGGAGCGACTTGTGCACCGCGGGGGGCTCTCCGCTTGCTCAGCCCCAGGCAGCGGGCTGCTCTCGGAGCAATGACGGATATGCGAGACTCGAACGAACGAGTCGGGAGGCTTGGGATGAAGCGGGTGGGGGAGTGGATGTAGGACAACGCGATCACCTGTGGGCAATGAAGATGCAGCTTTCCCTTCCCTCCTCCCACACCATCCCGAGTGCTGTCTGCCTGCAGGAGACCATCAGAAACAGGGGGGTTCACTCTGATTTTCACTAGCGATTTCTTTTTCCTCCGCCGCTGGACAATGAAAACTGTCCAAAGTGAAGATCCCAGCTTCTGAGTGACAGACCAAACACGTGCCCCTGAAAGCAGTGATTGGACTGGACTCTCATTTCATTCAGACGCATAATTTATACGCAGAGCTGTACGAACAGGCGATTCATTTACCTGTCTCCTCCTTCCCGGGCGTAGAAAATGAATAGGTGGATTGTAAGCGTGTACCATGTAGCCGCTATGCTGCTCCTGAAAGAGGACTTTGTATGTTAGTTTACACAGTTTTGACCTTGGGCCATGTCTCGTTTGTTTCTTTCCCTCACTCCAAAGTAATCGTCTTATATCCCTCTCTAGTTTGTTTATATATATACTTAATTGTTGCATTTCTTATTTACTTGATGCAACAGCGTCGCCTTCCGGTAAGAAAATCAATTCAGGCCAGCTTCCTTACTTACAAGCGTTCAGGGCTTTAATTTTTAAATGGTACTATCTGGTTGAAAAGAATATATAAAAAAAACAATATCTTTGCCTCTGCCATGCAGTTCTCCCATTCTTAAAACTAAAAGACGTATACATCTGTTTTACGTTCTAATTTATTTCTCATTATATATACTGGCTTTTTGCAAAGTAAACAAACCAAAACCATTATACCAGCCAAAAACTACAATACATGTCTATGTCTAGACTGTAAAAAACTTCAAGAAAAACATCTATCTTTTGCATATCATACAGCATTGATAACATTAGCACTAAACAGCAGAGATGAGTTAATGAAAACAAGCTAGTCTGTTTTATGTCTCTAGACAATTAGTTTCTTGTCATTAATGCTTATGCACTAGCTTAGAGTTACGATTTGTTTATGTTTGTGTTGTTGCTCATTTGTTTTAAAAGTGCTGTTTCTAATTCACTTTTGTTTAGTTTAATGGAAACACTACTATTGGTCTTATTCTCTCATAGACAACTCTTTTCTTCAGATTTGTAAATTTCACAAGACCTCTGTGGCCACTTCTTTCTCTCCTGATTTATATTTGGTATTTAAAACTTCCTGCCACAGGTTTTAATTTCGGTTACTTTGGTCATTAGTTTAAACCAGGAGTCGGCAGCCTCTGGCATGCGGCTCATCAGGGTAAGCACCCTGGTGGGCTGGGCCAATTTGTTTACCTGCCACATCAGCAGGTTCGGCTGATCGTGACTCTCAGTGGCTGCGGTTCACCGTCCCAGGCCATTGGGGGTGGCGGGAAGCCGCAGCCAGCACATCCCTCACTCACGCCACTTCCCACTGCCCCCATTGGCCTGGGACAGCGAACCGCAGCCAATGGGAGCCACGGTCCACCAAACCTCCTGACTTGGCAGGTAAACAAACTGGCCTGACCTGCCAGGGTGCTTACCCTGGCAAGCTGCATGCCAGAGGTTGCTGACCCCTGGTTTACATAATTAGCTCTGTTTTGCAGCATGAAAATCAGTCCAAACAAGCCAGCAGTTCTGTATATCTTCAGTAGATGGCACCCTTTATCCTCTGAATATCACACATCATTCAGGAGGAGTTATTTACGTTAAGGGCCTGTGTTGGCACAAGAACAACTGGACATAAGCTGCTCATCAACAAGTTCAGGCTTGAAATTAGGTGAAGGTTTCTAACCATCAGAGTGAAGTTCTGGAACAGCCTCCCACTTGGAGCAGTGGGGGCCAAAAACCTAGTTGGTTTCAAGACTGTGCATAAGTTCATGGAGGGGATGATATGATGAGATTGC
Source organism: Chelonoidis abingdonii (assembly GCF_003597395.2). Lineage (NCBI taxonomy): Eukaryota > Metazoa > Chordata > Testudines > Testudinidae > Chelonoidis > Chelonoidis abingdonii. The sequence goes on from NC_133772.1 coordinate 69,965,821, forward strand.
CTACAATGGCATGTGGCCCATCTGCGACTGCTAGTAGCAAATATGTCCCTGAGTTGGGACACTAGATGGGGAGGGCTCTGAGTGAATTCTTTCCCAGTTGTCTTGGTGGTGGGTTATGCTGACATGCTCAGGGTCTAATTACCATATTTGGGGTCAGGAAGGAATTTCCCCCCAGATCAGATTGGTGGGGGGGTCACCTGGGGGTTTATCCTTTGGCAGCATCAGCAACATGGAGCATGGGTCACTTACACGGGTCACTGTTGCAAATGGTGAATTCTCTGTAACTTCAAGTCTTTAAATCATGATTTGAGGACTTCAGTAACTCAGTCAGAGGTTATAGTTCTATTACAGGAGTCAGTATGTGAGGTACTGTGGCCTTTGACATGCAGGAGGTCAGACTAGATTATCATGATGGTCCTTTCTGGCCTTAAAGTCTATGAGTCTATTTACAGTATTAAAGTAGCAACTTTCCTTTCTTCATATTTCAGCACACTTGTTTTCAGAGGTGACACATAGGGCAGGGGGGGCTCATGCTCTCCTCCTCTCCCCCTGTTGAGGTGGGTGTGCTTCCAGGTGGTGCTCTTAACTACAGCACAGCATTAGCGTGGAATGTGAGTTCTACAGAGGAGAGGTGCCTCTGGGGCAAGGAGTCTGTATTTTGTTTACAAACAGAGGCAGGGTGATTAGGATAAGAATGGTCTGGTAAATAAATTAAGGATCTGGATGATTAGATGAGTCTGTAAAACAGGAATCCCTCTGCAGGGGGTGGGGGTTATTGAAGAGAGAACATGGGACTCAGAAGAAATACATCCAAGCCGCCTTAGCCAAGGTTACATTCAGAAAAGAGGGAAATTTGGGGGCATAGGTGAAAAGGAGCCAAAACCGAGGGAAGGGATAACAATGGTATAGAGAGGTTCCCACTCTACTTGTGGTACTTATGTAGCCCCATCACCATAGTATTTGAGTGCCTCACAATGTCTAACCTATTTCTCCTCACAGCCCCTCTGTGAGGTAGAACAGTGCTGTTATCTCCATTGTAGAGATGGGGCACTGAGGCACTCACAGAATGAAGGCCTGATATGAGGTATGAGATTTTCAAAAGTGCCTGGAAGGTTAGATGCTTTTTGACCCCACTAGATGCCTAGTTGCATCTTTGGGTGCCTAAAAGGCTTTGAAACTGTTCCTAAGGCACTAGCCTGAGGTCATACAAGAAGTCCATGTGGAGAGTAGAACCCAGGTCTCTCAGGACTAGCTCTCTTCTCACTGAACTAACCTATCTCTCTGCTGCAAAAAAAGAGCACTCTGATAGATGGGAGGAAAACCAAGAAGGCCAGATTTCTGAGACTCCAGGAAATAGTCCCAGGTGGTTGGGAAGGATGTCATGGTTGATAGCATAAAAATCAGCCCAGAGGTCAGGAAGGATGAAGAAAGAAAAATAGAGAATGGGAGTCAGCTAGAGGAGATCACTTAACTCCCAAGGGGTGGCAGATTCTGCCCCATGCTGCTGTGCAATTTTACATGTTAACTGAAAAACATTTTGTTTTGAGTTTGAGAAAAGGAAGGAATGAGAGTGTCATATGAGCATCAGATGTGTTTATGATTCAAATTCTTAGGGTTTCAGCTATATCCGAGGCAATTCCAAAACAAAGAACAGAAATTGCATCCAGAGAGTTCATAGATTTGTATTATGCCCTAGGCACCATCTATGTGCTCAGCACTGTTCTGAATATGCCAGAAAATGTAGTCCCTGAGCCAATGTATAGCCCTGGATAAGATGGCTCATATATTTAAGTGTGAAGTGTGTAATTGTTGAGCACATGTTAATATCTGTGAGTGAAGGTGCTGATGGCAACAGAAGTTTTATCTATTTAAGGACTGGAAGATTTGAACCTACAACTTCCTTTCAGGAAGAAAATCTGCCCAGAGCTCCTGTGCCTGTTTATTTTCCTTTCCTGCCTGCACTGGCCCTGATATACTTCAGAAGTCTCAATTCTTTTCTCAACTTTAAAATGTGGAATTTTCTTGGTGTTTGGTTTTAAATATTCTCTTGTGAGAACTGCAACTCAGGGTATGTCTACACTACGGGATTATACCGATTTTACAGAAATTGTTTTTTTAAAACAGATTGTATAAAGTCGAGTGCACGCGGCCACACTAAGCACATTAATTCAGTGGTGTGCGTCCATGTACTGAGGCTGGCGTCAATTTCCGGAGCGTTGCACTGTGGGTAGCTATCCCATAGCTATCCCATAGTTCCTGCAGTCTCCCCCGCCCTTGGAATTCTGGGTTGAGATCCCAGTGCCTGAGGGGGCAAAAAACATTGTCACGGGTGATTCTGGGTACAACCTCACCCCTCCCTCTGTGAAAGCAGCAGACAACCGTTTCGCTCCTTTTTTCCTGGATGAACTGTGCAAACACCACAGCGCAGCAAGCATGGACCCTGCTGAGCTCAAGACAGCAATCATGGACATTGTAAACACCTCACACATTCTCGTGCGGTCTATGTTGAACCAGGACCTGCAAAACCAGGCGAGGAGGCGGCAGCTACGGCAGAGCGGTGACGAGAGTGATGAGGACATGGACACAGAATTCTCTCAAACCGTGGGCCCCTGTGCTTTGGAGAGCCTGCTGGTAATGGGGCAGGTTCTAGCCATTGAACGCCAATTTTGGGCCCGGGAAACAAGCACAGACTGGTGGGACTGCATAGTTTTGCAGGTTTGGGACGATTCCCAGTGGCTGCGAAACTTTCGCATGCGTAAAGGCACTTTCATGGAACTTTGTGACTTGCTTTCCCCTCCCCTGAACCGCAAAAATACCAAGATGAGAGCAGCCCTCACAGTTCACAAGTGAGTGGTGATAGCCCTCTGGAAGCTTGCAACACCAGACAACAGTTGGGAATCAATTTGGAGTGGACAAATCTACTGTGGGGGTTGCTGTCATGCAAGTAGACAACACAATCACTGAGCAGTTGCTATCAAAGGTAGTGACTCTGGGAAATGTGCAGGTCATAGTGGATGGCTTTGCTGCAATGAGATTTCCTAACTGTGGTTGAGCGATAGACAGAACCCATGTCCCTATCTTGGGACTGGACCACCAAGGCAGCCAGTACATAAACCGTAAGGGGTTCTTTTCAGCGTTGCTGCAAGCACCGGTGGATCACAAGGGATGTTTCACCAACATCAACATGTGATGGCTGAGAAAGGTTCATGATGCTCACGTCTTCAGGAACTCTGGTCTGTTTAAACGGCTGCAGGAAGGGATTTACTTCCCAGACCAGAAAATAACTGTTGAGGATGTTGAAATGCCTATAGTTGTCCCTGAGGACCCAGCCTATCCCTTAATGCCCTGTTTCATGAAGCCGTACACAGGCACCCTGGACAGTAGTAAGGAACTGTTCAACTATAGGCGGAGCAAGTTCAGAACGGTGGCAGAGTGTGCATTTGGACGTTTGAAGGGTCACTGGCGCAGTTTACTGACTTGCTTAGACCTCAGCGAAACCAATACCCTCATTGTTATTGCTGCTTGCTGTGTGCAGGCTGGGAGGTTAAGGCAAATCACCTGGCTGCTGATTACACGCAGCCAGACACCTGGGCAATTAGAAGAGCACATTAGGAAGCGCTGCACGTCAGAGAAGCTTTTGAAAACCAGTTTCATGACTGTCCAGGGTACCGTGTGACAGTTCTATTTGTTTCTCCTTGATGAAAACCCACCCCCTTGGTTGACTCTAATTCCCTGTAAGCCAACTGCCCTCCCCACTTCAATCACAGCTTGCAAATAAAGTCACTATTGTTTAAAATCCATGTATTCTTTATTAATTGATTATAAAAATAGGGAGATAACTCACAAGATAGCCCGGGTGGGGTGTGGAAGGAGGGGAGGAAAAGGCCATTTCAGTACTTGTTGAATACAGCCTTCTGTCCACTGGGGTGCAGTGTTGGGTGCCTGGAGCCTCCCCCACTCTGTTCTTGGGGGTCTGGGTGAGGAGGAGGCTACGGAACTTGGGGAGGAGAAAGGGCAGTTAAACAGGGGCTGCAGCGGCACTCTGTGATCCTGCCTGCTGTTCCTGAACCTCACCAGACGCTGGAGCATGTCAGTTTGATCACGCAGCAGCTCAGAGTTGCATCCCCACCGCTGATCTTCCTACGCCTCTGATCTTCCTCGCCACTCTCATCTCGAGCGTCCCTCCTGTCTCACATTCACTGCATCTTTCCTGTATTTGATACCACGTACTTCCACTCATTCAGATGAGCTTTTCATTGTGGTCACTTCATGATTTCCGAAACATTTCGTTTGCGTCTTTTTTTTTTCCGCTGCCTTATCTGAGATAGCTTCGGGAATGGAGTAGGGAGGCTTGAAAAATTTGCAGCTGCATGAGGGAGGGAAAAACGGAGAGCGTATTTAAAAAGATACATTTTACAGAATAATGCTTATATCTTTCACGGTGAACAACACTATTCACCTTACATAGCACATTGATTTGACTACCAAGTACATTTTGCAGCCTGCAGCTCTGGTGTTAGAGATCTCAAGACGCAGGTTAGGCAGCAGAATTTGGCTGCGTGCGGCATGGTAAGCATTATCTTCTGCACCTTCATATATCCAGCACCCTCCTTTACCAAATAGAAGCAAAGCCTTCAGTGCTGCTTCTTTCTGTTAACTTGCAGCAGGAAAATCACCCCGCATCCAATTTTCTGGGATGACGCTTTAGCCTCCTCCATCGCGGCTGGTATCATGGAAGATCACTGCTAAACACTCCCTCCCCACCCCACCCCCACGTGTGGCGGAGCAGGAAGATCCTGCTACCCAAATGCAAAAAAGCTCAGCGCCAATCACCACCCTCTTCCCCTGCTTGGCTACTGCAAGGAAGGATTTCTTTTACGAACAGGCAAACAGCCAGTAGAATGCCATCTCTGTCCCCTTAATTAAATTCACAGAATTTCAACCAGGTTACCATGAACGACATCACTCTCCTGAGGATAACAAGTGAGATAAAGAACGGAAGTTGCTTGAATGCAGCAAACAGACCATAGAGCTAGGCTTTGTCATGCAATGATACCAGATTCCTACCACATGCATGGCGTGGTCAAGTGTCCAACCATGGAGAGGAATAAGGCTGCCCTGCCCAGAAACTTCTGCGAAGGCTTTTGAGTACCTCCAGGAGAGCTTTTGGAGATGTCCCTGGGAGGATTTCCCGTCCATCTCCAGACATGTTAACGACTTTTCAGTAACTGTACTGGCCGCGAATGCATCCCAAGTCCTCAGGGCAAATTAATCATTAAAAATGCTTGCTTTAACCATGTTTTATATTTCAAGGTACTAACTCACCAGAGGTCCTTCCATGGTTCATTGTGTGGGATAGTGGCTTGAGAGGGCTGGGAGGGTAATTCTGTCAGGGTGGAGAAAAAGCTCCTGTCGTTGGGGAGAATGGAGTGCTGTGTGCTCTATGTAGCTCGTCCTCCTCTCCTCCTCCTGTCTTCCTCATCCGCAGAACCTCAGCCATGGTGAGATAAACCACCTCGGAATCCACGACAGGGGTGGGTAGGGTGGTGGACCCCCGAGAATTCATGCAGCTCAGCGTAGAAGCGGCATGTTTTTCGGCCTGCCCTGGACTTCCGTTTGCTTCTTGGTTTTCTGGTAGGCTTGTCTGAGTCCTTAACTTGTCACACGACACTGTACTGAGTCCCTAGTGTGCGCCTTTCTGCATCATGGCTTGGAAATTTTTTCAAATGTTTTTTCATTTCGTCTTTTGGAATGGAGTTGCGTTAGCATGGAATCCTCTCCCATACAGCGATCAGTATCAGTACCTCCTGTGTGGTCCATGCTGGAGCTCTTTTTCGATTCTCAGGAGATTCATTGTTACCTGTGCTGATGAGTTCGGTGGTCACTTGTGCTGGTGCTCTCCACGCTGGCCAAACGGAAATGAATTAAAAGTTTGCGGGCTTTTCCTGTCTACCTGGCCAGTGCATCTGAGTTCAGATTGCTGTCCAGAGCAGTCACAATGGTGCACTGTGGGATACCTCCTGGAGGCCAATACGTAATTGTGGCACACTAACCTTAATTCAGAATGGCAATACCGATTTCAGCGCTACTCCTTCTGTCGGGGAGAGTACAGAAACCAGTTTAAAGAGCCCTTTATATCGATATAAAGGGCTCGTTGTGTGGATGGGTGCAGGGTTAAATCGGTTTAACGCTGCTAAATTCGGTTTAAACGTGTAGTGTAGACCGGGCCCAAGTCACTGTAGTGCTGTGTTTAAGAGCCTTCTGGAAAGTAACTAGCCTTTAAACAGATGTGTAAGCAGTGTTGCCAACTCTAATGATTTTGTTATGAGTCTAATGATAATTATTGTTTTCCTTAAAGCCCAGCTCCTGGAATCAAGTGGATATGTGATGATTTCAGCCTTCATTCTTAAAGCAAAAGTCAGTTTCTAGTCCTCATGGCTTATAGAGAAAGCTTCAACATGTGACCCCTGTGCATCCTAATGGCTCAAAAAGCAAAAGGCAAATAAAAAGAACTCCAAATCTATTATTTTTACATAATTTTACATAATCTCAAGAACCCTCTAGAGTTTTCAGGTACCTAAGTAGCCCCTGGAATCACAGTTAAAGAGGTGGAGCAGCATGTGAAGATTCCAGAAGAACACATTCCCACTACACTCAGTGCTAGCAACCAACTTTATTTACTGTATTCATCAGTGACCTACCAAACGCCATCTCCAGGCAGTTCATGTATACCAATAATATTTGCTTGGCTGCAATGAACTGTGACTTCCAAAACATTGAAGAGGACCCAAACAGTGATATGGCTGCCATAGGTGACTACTGCAAGAAATGGAGACTGAAAACAAGTACATCAAAGACTGTGTCAGCATGCTTCCACTTATAGTTGCTCAGAGCCAACTTGAGCTTAACATCTTGGGCAATGGTCAGTAGTTGGTACATGACTCAAAACCAGGGTCACCCTAGATCGTGCTCACACACATACAAATACTATCTCACTAAAGTAGCTCAAAAGAACAAGAGCAGAAATTATCTTCTGAACAAACTAGTAAGGTCCACCTTGGGAGCCAAGGCACAAACACTACTAGTTCAGAGCGCATTCTGTTACTCATTTGATGAATACTGTGCTCTTGTTTGGTCAAACTCTCCACACACTAGACTAGTAGACACACAGCTTCATCATACCATGAGAGTTATCCCAGGCACACTGAAGCCAACAAAACTTGTAAGGTTACCAGTCCTAGCCAATATTCCTCCTCCTAACATCCAGCATCAGAATGCAGACAACAAACAGACCATCAAGGACAGCAACTAGCACATTTGCCACTGTTCAGGAGTATACGGGATGCACCTCACCACCAACTGCAGGTCTCCCTGCCTGCGCAGTCCATCCAGCTGCTAACATTATCAGCTCATTGTGGTGGACAGAACAGGAGAGAACTTTTGCCACTAGCAGGGAATGCCTATATCATCACAAGGCTGGATTAATGGCTATCTGGCTTTGGGCTCCCATTCTGCCATTTGAGCCAGTTTAACATGTTCGGGGTGGAGTGATTCACTGTGCCAAGACTGATCACGCCTGGGGCATCCAGGACAGCTCAGAGTGCAACTCTGGGGCCACAGAGAATGCTGCACACATGCTGGATGGTGGTTCTTTTTGTGTTGGGCTCCCTAGAAGTCTTCCCTGACTAACCACTGCTGACTCATAGGCCATTCACTGGCTCAAGTCCATTACATTGTTTCGCCATCCCTCCAAACCTTGCCGGGCTTATCTTGCGCAATCACTAATACATAATCTGGAATTGCAGAGTGCTTGTTGATGCCTTAGACAATCAATAAACTTGTTTAATAATAATAATACTGTTTAATAATACTATTAAATATGTTTAATAATAATAATACTGTGCATCACCCTTCCCTTCAGGCAACTTACAATTCATTTAAAACAAACAATGAGGAGTACTTGCGGCACCTTAGAGACTAACAAATTTATTTGGGCATAAGCTTTCGTGGGCTAACACCCACTTCATCAGATGCATGGGTGGAAAATACAGTAGGCAGGTATAAATATACAGTACATGAAAAGATGGGAGTTGCCTTACCAAGTGGGGGGTCAGTGCTAATGAGACAATTCAATTAAGGTGGAAGTGGGCTATTCTCAACAGTAGAATACTAAGGGAGGAAAAATCACTTTTGTAATGGTAATAAGGCCAATGTAATAAGGATGGCCCATTTCAAACAGTTGACAAAAAGTGGGTTTTAGCCCATGAAAGCTTATGCCCAAATCAATTTGTTAGTCTCTGTGGGTATGTCTACACTACCTGCTGGATCAGTGGGCAGTGATCGATCCGGTGGAGGTCAATTTATCGCATCTAGTCTAGACGTGATAAATTTACCCCTGAGCGCTCTCCTGTCAACTCCTGTACTCCACCGCTGTGAGAGGCTCAGGCAGAGTCGATGGGGGAGCAGCAGCAGTCAACTCACCACAGTGAAGACGCCTTGGTGAGTACGTCTAAGTACGTCGACTTCAGCTACCTTATTCACGTAGCTGAAGTTGTGTAACTTAGATTGATTTCCGCCCCCTGCCCCCAGAGTAGACTAGGCCTGTGTAAGATGCCACAAGTACTCCTCATTGTTTTTGCTGATACAGACTAACACGGCTACCAATCTGAAACCTGTCACCATTCGAGGCACTACATTTAGCCGTATGAAGTGGAAATCCTTCAACTTCATGAAAAAACTTGTGCAGATACAGACAGACATCATCTTCCTTTCCAAATGCAAACAGATGGACATCATACCAAAAGAACTGAACGTAAAAAATCCATTACAATCAACATATGCAGACTATGCTGAGAGATTGTGCCACATGCTCTCAAAGAAACTGCGGAACCACCTGATCAACATCCTGTTAGGTATAAAGAAGTAAGAAATTTTGGTACTATTTAATATGTTTAATTAGTTGTTTTAATAATGTATTATTAAGTAAATGTAATGAAGAAATGTTAAGTAAATCACTGGCTTTAACAGAATCTAATATGGAGTATATTAAACTATGACCCTTGTACTCTATCTTTGTAAGCGGACTTGTTTACAACTTGGACACTGAAGTCCTCTGGCTCAAACCAGACGGAACCAGCTTTTCTCGCCAAAGCCAACCCCCAACATTCTATTACCTCAAAACTGTTCCCGCATTAGAGATTATATAAGATCTTGCTCAGCACCTGTGTGGGGCTGTCCATTCCAGCAGCAGTGCGTGCATGGTCAGGTCTTTCTAACGCTCCAGAGCTAGAGTAGAGTACCATCAATCCCGCAGCGAGGTTGAGGAAAGAGAGGCCTGTCATCACTATCCCCGTCACAGCGAACTGAATCCATCTTACCTGTGGAGGGTTCTTGCTTTCCTGGTGTCCATCATCCCAGAGGGTCTCCCTGCCTGCGACAAAGTCCAACAGTCATCGGGACTCCCCACTAGTCCTCCTTGAAGGCTCTAAATCAGCCGCAGAGTAGAAGGTCCTGGGCTCTGCATCTGTACGCTGTATCCACTGTGCCTAAATCGTAGGAAAGGTTTCTGTATTGGGGTTTCTTTATTGTTTTTCTGACTACCAAGGGAGATTTTGTGGGTCTGAACTTCAAGCTCCTAAAGCCAGTCACCTAATCACTGTAATCTGACTCAAGGAATATTTCCAACACACCACTAAACAGCATACTAACCAACAGAAACCTTCCTACCAATGCTACAAAAAGAAGGATTCTGTGTAGACTCCTTCTGAAGGTTGAAACAACAGACTGGACTTCTACATAGAGTGCTTCCACCAATGTGCATGGGCTGAAATTGTGGAAAAGCAGCATCACTTGCCCCATAACCTCAGCCGTACAGAACACAACGCCACTCACAGCCTCAGAAACAATTCTGACATCATAATCAAAAGGCTGACAAAGGAGGTGCTGTAGTCATCATGAATAGGTCGGAATATGAACAAGAGGCTGCTAGGCAGCTCTCCAGCACCACATTCTACAAGCCATTACCCTCTGAAACTACACCATCTGCTCAAGAAAATCCCTGAAGAAGCACAGGAACAAATCTACAGACACACCCCTGGAGCCCTGACCAGGGGTATTCTATCTGCTACCCAAGATCTATAAACCTGGGAATCCTGAACACCCCATCATCTCAGGCATTTGCACCCTGACAGCAGGATTGTCTGGTTATGTAGACGCTCTCCTCAAGGCCTACACAACCAGCACTCCCAGCTATCTTCAAGACACCACTGACTTCCTGAGGAAATTACGATCCTTTGGTGGTCTTCCAGAAAACACCATCCTAGCCACTGTGGATGTAAAAGCCCTCTACACCTCTACAGCAACATTCCACACAAAGATGGACTACAAGCCATCAGGAACAGTATCCCTGATAATGTCATGGCAAAACTGGTGTCTGAACTTTGTGACTTTGTCCTCACTCAGAACTATTTCAGATTTGGGGACAATTTATACTTTCAAGTCAGTGGCACTGCTATGGGTACCTGCATGGCCCCACAGTATGCCAACATTTTTGTGGCTGACTTAAGGGATGAGAGCTGAGGAAGCTTTGTTCTAACGCCCCTACTCTACTTGCACTACATTGATGACATCTTCATAGTCTGGACACATGGAAAAGAGGCACTTGAGGAATTCCACCAGGATTTCAAAAATTTCCACCCCACCATCAACCTCAGCCTGGATCAGTCCACACAACAGATCCACTTCCTGGACACTACAGTGCAAATAAGCAATGGTCAAATAAACACCACCCTATACCGGAAACCTACTGACCACTATACTTGCCTACATGCCTCCAGCTTTTATCCAGACCACATCACACGATCCGTTGTCTACAGCCAAGCTCTAAGATACAACTGCATTTGCTCCAATCCCTCAGACAGAGACAAATACCTACAGGATTTATCAAGCGTTTTTAAAACTACAATACCCACCTGGTGAAGTGAAGAAAAAGATTGATAGAGCCAGAAAGGTATCCAGAAGTCACCTATTACTTTCTTTGTTGAGCCTGTCCTGTAAAAGAACTCCACTAGCTGTCACTAGCAGCCCCCAGCTAAAACCTCTCAAGTGCATCATCAAGGTTCTACAGCCTATCATGAAGGACAATCCCTCACTCTCACAGACCTGGGGAGACAGGCCAGTCCTCGCTTACAGACAGCCCCCCAACCTGAAGCAAATATGCACCAGCAACTACACACTACACAACAAAAACACTAACGCAGGAACCTATCCCTTCAAAACGCCTGTTGCCAATTCTGTTCACATATCTATTCAAGGGACACCATCATAGGACCTGACCACATCAGCCACACCATCAGGGGCTCATTCACCTGCACATCTATCAATGTGATATATGCCATCATGTGCCAGCAATGCCCCTCTGCCACGTACATTGGCCAAACCAGACAGTCTCTATGCAAAAGAATAAATGGACACAAATCAGGCGTCAAGAATTATAACATTCAAAAATCAGTCAGAGAACACTTCAACCTCCCTGGACACTCAATAACAGACTGAAAAGTGGCAATTCTTCAACAAAATCTTCAAAAACAGACTCCAATGAGAAACTGCAGAACTGGAATTAATTTGCAAACTGGACACCATCAAATTAGACCTGAATAAAGTCTGGGAGTGGATGGGTCACTACAAAAACTAATTTCTCCCTACTGTTAATCACACCTTCTTGTCAACTGTTTGAAATGGCCACCCTGATTACATTGGCCTCATTACCACTACAAAAGTGATTTTTCCTCCCTTGATATTCTACAGTTTGAGAATAGCCCAATTCCACCTTAATTGAATTGTCTCGTTAGCACTAGGGTGACCAGAAGTCCCAATTTTATAGATACAGTCCAGATATTTGGGGCTTTTTCTTACATAGGTGCCTATTATCCTCATCCTCTGTCCTGATTTTTCATACTTACTATCTGGTCACCCTAGTTAGCACTGACCCCCAACTTGATAAGGCAACTCCCATCTTTCATGTACTGTGTATTTGTACCTGCCTACTGTATTTTCCACACCATTCATCTGATTAAGTGCATTATAGCCCACAGAAGCTTATGCCCAAATAAATTTGTTAATCTCTAAGGTGCCCCAAGTACTCCTTGTTATTTTTGCTGATACAGACTAACACGGCTACCACTCTGAAACCTTACAGTTCATTTAACAATGTTAATCTTAATAACTCAACCTTGCATTTGCACTACACATTGTATATAGTAATTTCAGGAATATAGTTTCACTGTCTAGTTCTAATGCCTCCATTGTCATTTTATAGGCCAAAACAGGCTCACTCTTGTATGCTGAATACCTCTCAGTCATTTTTCTCTTCAGGACTGGATTACTGGATTTGTTTTATGTCAACTCCTCTGCACCACCACAAGAACAGTAAGCTCTACATGGACAGTGTAGCCGACGGTACTCAAAATGAAGTTTACCTGAGTGTGAGATAGTATTCTTGGTTTAAAGCATCCAGCTCTGGAATTCTTTCCTGCATCAAGACCTCTCTAGATGTCACCCATCCAGGCTGTATACAAACAGTGCTGTTTTCTTCTAACATTCCCAAGATCTGATCCTTTCTCTGATTTCTCACTACTAGAGATCAGATCTTTATGTCCCATTTTGACTACTGCAACCTACTCCTCATCTCTGATCTTCTGTACACTCCTCTTACTTCAGGTCCACTCATATCACTGCTGCTAAAGCTATGTTCTTGGCCAATCACTAGCCATGTTGTCCTCTCTTTGAGTCTCTCTCATCTCTGGCTCCCCAAAACCAATGCATTATATACACATTCTTATCCTTTCCTTTAAAGTTATATACAACGTAGGCCCTTTCTTGCTTATCTGCTCTTGTATTTTTATCTTGACTCCCATGCTCTTCATCTGCTGACACCAGCCTCCATCACCCACTCATCCATTTCTCACTGGGTGCCTTTGTGATTTTTTTCCATGCTGTCCCTTGTGTATGGAATGCTGTCCCTGAATTAGCCTGGAAAGCTATTTCCCTGTCTTCTTCCATGTACTTCTCCAGACCTACTTCTGCTCTCATGATTACCATAAATTGCCACCTGATAATGGCTGGATAGTTGGCCAGTGAGAACTTCTGCTATTATTTATATTTTATTAAAATACAAATTTGAAAATTCCACCTAGCTGTGTGGACAGCTGAGCAATCACATTTCTTCCTATTTTCTTACCCTTCCTCCCCTGTTCCTTCCTTCTCTTTGTTATATGCACTAGTGTAACTTTTCATAAATTAGACTGAAAATATTTTGAGGCAGGGACTATCCTCCTTCTCTGCACTTGTGAAGTTCCTAGCACAATGGCCTTTGGTCACAATTGGAGCCTGAGGACTGTTGCCTCTACATACTGGGGCGTATTAGCTAAAGGTGAGGACAAGTGACCTCCCCATATGTCTCCTCCCCATGCTCTTCCTGCCCACACATTAGCATGAGGTGGGAGGACAAAGCCCCCCACTCCCACAGGTAGCTCCCCCTGGCATGTTTGGCTGCTCTCCCTGGCAGCCAGGCCCGGGCAGTAGTGGGACGGAGCTGCCTGGAAAAAAGCCTGCAGGGGAGGGTCAGTAGTGGCAGCCTGCTCTCTGCCCGGGCTCGGCTTCTGGGGACAAAGGCTGAGCATGTCGGGGAAAGGGGGCTCTCCAGCTTTCTCAGCTGCTGTCCCTGGAAGCAGAGCCTGGATGAGGGGCAGCCTGTCACCGCAGCCAGGTGTTCTCCCAGGAAGAGACTGTGATCCTTCCCCTTCTTCTCTGGCTCTGGCCCAGCCTCTTCTGCTTCCTGCCCTGGCCAACTGCTGGGGGCGGGGGGAGGCACTTGACCCTGAATTCTCCCGCCCCCCCCCATCGCCTTAAATGAACTATTGTAATATAAATGTCATTCCTCTTTTGGAAATCCATGCAAGGCATTTGTGCAAGTTTTTCCTTGGTAGTGACATTCTGGCTGGTGAGTTCTCCCCTGCAAACATATCTCCACCCTTCCCAGAAAGACGAATGAACTATGGATCAGAAACCCTCTGAAGATAGACCAGACAATCTTTCCAAAATTATGCTGGATCTTAAATTAGATTAGCACACTAAAGATACCTACAGTAGAAAAAGACACTTAGGAGCTCTGTTCTGGTATTTTTGATTTTCAAGTGCACACCTTTTTTTTTTTTTCACAACTGCAAGATTTGTTCATGTCAGGAAAAGTTCACTGAGAGCTGAAGACTCTTCTGTTCTTCAGACACCACTGTTTGAGTCTCAACTACAGAACTGCAATTGACTAATTTCACAACAGATATTACAAGCAGGAATAAGAAAACCTGGTGGGAATTTACAAAACTTTTTCATATTCCCTATATTTGAATCACTTTCCCCTCTCCCTTTTTAAGGGTATGTCTACACTATGGGATTATTCCCATTTTACAGAAACCGAGTTTTGGAAACAGATTGTATAAAGTCGAGTGCACGCGGCCACACTAAGCACATTAATTCGGAAGTGTGTGTCCATGTACCGAGGCTAGTGTTGACTTCCGGAGAGTTGCACTGTAGGTAGCTTTCCCATAGCTATCCCATAGTTCCCACAGTCTCCCCCACCCATTGGAATTCTGGGTTGCGATCCCAATGCCTGATGGGGCCAAAAATTTGTTGCAGGTGGTTATGGGTAAATGTCATCAGTCAATCCTTGCTTCATGAAAGTAACAGCAGACAATCATTTTGCGCCCTTGTCCCTGGATAGCCTGGGCAGACGCCATAGCATGGCAACCATGGAGTTCAGCCTTTTTTCACTGTCACCATATGTCTACTGGATGTTGCTAACAGACGTGGTACTGCGGTGCTACACAGCAGCATCCCCTTGCCTTTGCAAGTTAGCAAAGACAGTTACTAGCTCTACTATACTGTCTGCTGCTTTGCAAGTTGACAATGACAGTTATCAGTCATACTGTACCATCTGCTGCTGTCAATTATCTGTTCTAGAAAAAACAGAGAGAGGTAAAGACGTAATGTATTATTATATCGGATAGTGTATGTGGACGGAATCGACATTAATTGGCTCCGGGGGTATCCACAGTGCAATGACCCCTCTGGACAGCAATAGAATCAGAGGCACTGGCCAGTAAACAGGAAAGCCGCGAACTTTTGAATTCCATTTCTGTTTGGCAGCGTGGAGCTCTGATAGACAGGTGAAGCAGAGCTCATCAGCAGGTAACTGCAGTTCTTAGAATCGAAAAGAGCTCAGCATGGACCGTAACGGAGGTACTGGATTGATCGCTATATGGGGAGAGGATTCAGTGCTAACAGAATCCGTTTAAAGACGAAATGAAAAATATTGAAAAATTTCAAAGGCTATTTGGGAAAAGGCCACAAGGGACTCAGTGCAGTGCAGAGTGAGTTAGGGAGCTCAGACAAGCATACGAAAAACAAAGCAGCAAACAGAAGATAGGGTCAGGTCCAAAAATGGCTTTAGGCTGAGCTGCATGCAATTTAGGGGCTGTGCACATACCCTTGTCCGTGGATTCGAGTGGGGGTCATAATCTCAACCATGGTGGAGGATTACAGCGAGGGGGAAGATGAGGAGAGGAAGAAGAGGATGCAGCGAGCACACAGCATTCATTAGTCAAACAGCAGAAGCTTTTGTGACCAGATGGAATTACGCACTCCAAGCAATTAGCCAAAACTGAAGCATGGAAGCGACTTCGGTGAGTGTATTTGTAAAATATCAACACTGGTTTAAAAGCAAGCGTTTTTAATGATTGATTTGAATCAGGTTGGATGCATTTGCAGCCAGTAAAGTTACAGGAAAAGTTTGTAACTGTCTGGGGATGGAGCGAAAATCCTCAAAGAAATCTCATGAATCGCTGGATTACTGACAAAGCTTTGCATAAGGTTTCTGGCAAGGCAGCTTTATTACAATAATGATAGGACACTCTGCCTCGCTAGTCATCGTAGCAAGTAATGGGTATAATTGCGTGACAAAGAACAGCTGCATATGGTCTGGTGATTGCTGAATTCCCAGAACTTCATTCTTCCTATCGCCGCTGTGATTCTTAGGAGATATATCATCATTGTGATGGTTGAAAGATTCAAGATATTAATTAAGGGGAAAGAGATGGCTATTTTCCTATGGGCTGTTGCTTACAACATAAAATCCTTCTTGCATGCAGCAAGCTGGAGGGGAGGGAGACACGATAAGCGCTGAGGTTTGGAGCAGAGATCTTCCCAGTACCAGACACCGTGGGGGGTGGGGGAAGGAGGGTGGTATTTTAGCAATATGATAGCAGCATGCGGTGGGGGGAATATAAGAAATTTAATAGGGAAGAGGAGGGGTTGGCCGTCTGTGCTCTGTTATAGGAAAAAGGCTCATAGGACTGTGTATATGAAGGTGGAGAAGTCAAAAGATAAAAGCCTTACCATGGCCAGATGAAAGCTGAAGTAGATGCCCGCTGCGTCTGTGAGAGTCTGCAACACCAGACCAGCATACATATTAAAAGATGCAATGCAACCTTGTAGATAGAATCATGTTTGTGCTATGTAAGGTGAATAGTGTTGTTCATGTGAAAGAGTATAACCATTGTTCATATAAAAATATCTTTTTACATCTTCTCTCCCTGTTCTCCATCGCAAAGCTGCACAGTTTTCCAGCCTACTCATAATCCCGAATGCTGACTCAGATAAGGCGGAGGAGAAGAGGACGCGAGATGTGTTCTTGAATCATGGAGTAACAAACAAAAGCCCGCAATGACAGAGCTCATCAGAATGAGTGGAAAGGATAGTAGAAGGTAAAGGAAAGATGCCATTGAACGTAGGACAGAGGGACGCTAGAGATGAGATAGTGGCGCCAGGAGAGTCAGAGGTGTGGCAGGAAGATCAGCGGTGGCGGGATGCAACGCTGGAGCTGCTGCGTAGTCAAATGAATCCTCCGACGTCTGGTGGATTTCAGGAAGACGCAGGGGGATTACAGAGCGTCACTGAGCCATGTTTAAACAACCTCATACTTCAACATGTTCAATTTCCTCACCCAGACGTGTTAGAACGCGTGGGGGAAGCTTCTGTACCTGTCACTAACCACCACCGTGGACAGTCAACAAAAGGCTGTCTTAATTGAAAGTGCTTAATCCTTTTCCTTCCTCCCTATCTCCTCCCAAACAAACTGTATACCTTGATAATCTCTGCTCTTTTTACAATTACTGATTTAACAAAGAATAATGCAAAGGGGAGGTGGGTTGCTTACAGGGAATGACTTTTTAACAGAATACCTGTTTTTAAATGATAGTGACTTTATTTCTCTAAGCAAGCTGTAATCAAAGGAGGAGGTGGGTTGCTTACAGGGAAGGAGTCAATGAAGGGGGGGTTTTGAAGGGGAAGCAAACACAGCAGTCACACCGTACCCTGGCTGTGATGAAACTCGTTTTCAAGCTTCTGATGCGCCGCTTCTGGGTGCTCTTCTAATCGCCCTGGTGTCTGGCTGTCGTAATGTGGCCAGGCGATTTGCTTCAGCCTCCACCCCACCATAAGGTTTCCGCGTACTCTCACACCGATTGGGGAGCACACAGCAAGCAGCAATAACAAAGGGACATTGGTTTGGCTGAGGTCTGAGCGAGTAAGTAATGTGCGCCAGCGACCTTTTAAACAGCCAAATGCACATTCTACCACCATTCTGCATTGCTCAGCCTGAGTTGAACAGCTCCTGACCACTGTCCAGGCTGCCTGTGTATGGCTTCATGAGCATGGGGCATCAAGGTAGGGGCTGGGTCCCAGGATAACGACAGGCATTTGAACATCCCCAACTGTTATTTTCTGGTCTGGGAATAATTCCTTGCTGCAGCGTTTAAACAGAGTGTGCTTCTGAAGACACGAGCGTCATGAACCTTCTGGCATCCCACGTGGATGTTGGTGAACGTCCTTGTTGCACCAGTGCTTGCAGCACCATTGAAAAGTACCCTTGTGGTTTACGTACTGGGTGCTGGTGCTCCGGGCAAGATAGGATATGAGTTCCATCTATTGCCCCACCACAGTTAGGGATCCATTAGCAAAGCATCCCTATGACCTGCACGTTTCCAGAGTCACCTTTCGTAGCAGCAGCTTAATGATTGCTTTGGCTACTTGCATACAAGCAGCCACACGTAGATTTTCCACTCAAATTGATTTGATGACCGGTAGCTTGTCTGGAGTTGCAAGTTTCCAGAGGGCTATTGCACTTGCTTCTACTGTGAGGGCTGCTCCATCTTGATTCTGGCATTTCACGGCAGGGAAAGAAAGTCAAAGTTCAAAGAAAGTGCTCTTACGCTGCGAAGTTTCGCAGCACTGCGAATCATCCATATGCAAACTATGTGGTCCCACCAGTCTGTGCTTGTTTCCCGACCAAAATCGGCGTTCAGTGGGTAAGGCTGCCCATTACCAAGTAGCTCCAAAAGCAGGGGCCCGCAGTTAGGGAGATTCAGTGTCACGTCTCATCGTCTCGTTGCGCCGCTGTGCGTAGCTGCCTCCTCCTCACTGCCTTGCGAGTTCATGGTTCACCATAGACAGCATGAGAATGCGCGAGTGTTTACAACGTTCACGATTGCATTACTGATCTCAGCAGGGTCCATGCTTGCAGTTCTATGGCGTTTGCTCAGTTCACCAGGGAAAAGGCGCGAAATGGTTTCTGCTGCTTTCACAAAGGAGGGGTGGCTGTACCAGAACCACTGCGCGAATGATTTTTGCCATCAGCACTGGCTCTCAACCCAGAATTCCAAGGGGGGAAGACTGAGGGAACTATGGGATAGCTACGGAAAGCTCCCACAGTGCAGCCTCAAGAATTGACGCTAGCCTCGGACCATGGACGCATACGTTGAATAATGTGGCTAGTGTGGACACGCACAATGGGTTATATACTTTTTAAAATGGTTTAGCTAATTCAAATTATGCCGTAGTGTGGACGTAGCCTAAGTTACGCAGCATGTGTTGAGTCCTATTGTGGCTCTGTCTCATGGCTGGAATTTTTTCAAATGTTTTGGCATTTCGTCTATTGAAATGGAGTTCTGATAGAAAGATTCAATTCCCCATACAGAGATAAATTCAGTATCTCCGTTATGGTCGGCTGGAGCTCTTTGATTCTGGGACTGCATGGTCATTGTGCCGATCAGCTGTCCGGGGCAAAGGAAATGAAATTCAAAAGTGCGGGGCTTTTTTCTGTCCTGGAAGTGCATCTGAGTTCAGATTGCTGTCCAGAATGGTAAAATGGTGCACTGTGGGATAGCTCCGGACGGCAATATCGGCGATTGCACACTAAACTTAATTTGAAATGGAATACCGTTCAGCGCTACTCCCTCATCGGGAGGATAACAGATATTGATATTAAGAGCCCTTTATATGAAAATAAAGGGTCTGTTACTTGGACGGTGAGGGTTATTCGGTTAACAGATGCTAAATTTGAAAACTGTAGTGTAGACCAGGCCTAAGGAATTCAGTTTCAAACCAGAAACATTCTTTTATAAGAAAACAGAGTTTGTGTTATAAAAAAGGCTTTTTTTTAGGAGTAATTTGTGACTGGCTAATAGTTTTGTCAACCCAATTCAAAAATCGAGAATCAGCCCACAAAATAATGTTTGCTTAAAATTATTAGTTTTCTCCAATACCAATATTGCGGACTTGAAATAAAATCACACAGAGCTGGCAGCACTGCTGTAGGCACTATCAGAGCAATCATCAATAAACAAATTTGCAGTCTAAAATTCACTATATTATTATGGCAAGCCATTAGTAAGTATTGATTCAGATTAAATACTAATCTAATTTGAAATTTAACATTTTCACATAAATGTGAGGGCCAATTCTGTACAGGGGACATACTCCACAATTACCAATGAAGTCAAAATAATAATGAAAATTGAAACAGTCGGCCATAATACATATATTTAACAGCACACTGAGCTAAATCCAGCATTCCTTGTTTACATGAAGCTTCACCTGACCTATGTGGGCGTTGGATGTACAGGAAAAGGATCAGCGAGTTCTTTACGAAGAAATATTATTCCCTCAATTAATGTGGAGGGTGTCAGTATCAAACAATTTAAAAAGACACTTTTTTTTTGAAATATGAGTAATAGAACATGTTCAATTAATTAGAGTCAGATTGTGTCAGTGATCACACAAAATGTACATTGGTTAATATAGAAAATGGTAGGCTATTGGGAATTACAAGTTTGTACTGTAATAGGTTACAAGGGTTCAAATAGATGGTATATTATAAATGTTTTACATTCTTTCTATTTAGTTTTAATATTGTAGTGATGTATTGATATTGGTGTATGTAATACGTTTTTCAATTAAGAGCGTTAAAGTTTCATGGAGAATGAAATCACCTATGCATAGATGACCAGCACAAGTGGCCTATGAATCACAGAAGTCCATTTAAGCCTTATTTGAAGCTGTTGGTGGTATATAGGCCTGAGACCAGCGACCAAAGCACATGATAAGATGACAGGCTCTATTTATGTGTAATGAAGCATCATGCTATAGCTGGTATAATATCTTTAGGAAACACTAAATTAGAGATTTGGTCAGATGGCCACGGCAATATATAGAAAAGCTGCTCTGCATATAATGTCAAACAAGAATACTAATAACTGGTTTACAGTCAGACAGATGGGAAAAGAGTAAAAGTCTAGTAACAATGATTCCTGCTATTACTTTAACAAAGGGCTTTGATTAGTGTACACAGTAATTAATTTAATTATTGTTTTTCACCGCATTTTGTATGGTCTCAACCTTACTTACTGCCTTATATAATAACATGAAATTTGTGTTTCTCTTATCCTCAACAAAGTTTAACAGCTGGTGCTGTAGTAAGGTCTTTATATTGAGATTTCTTTCTTTCTTAATTACAAGCACATTAGCTAGTATAACTATGAAGTATCATCCTAGTATGAAGTGACAAAAATAAATGAACAAGTACATTTTGTGATGCATTGCTTTACTTTTTATTTTGTTTTTCCCAGTCATTAATCTAATATGAAAGGTTCTGCTGTATCTCCATTTTGCTGTGCAAAGTTAAATTGGTTATGTGCGTCCACTTATATACTCTGCCACTGTTAGGATACATAATTGCTTCCAAGACAATTGGCACCATCCCCTGCACTGCCAGCCTGAATAAAGGCACAATAGCTACGCCATGACCTCTCAGCCTACCCAATGCTGATCTCCTTGTGATAGGCCAGCTTTATATAAAAAACTATGCTAAATGGGATGTTGATTGATATTATGAAGTCAGGTAAGCGCAGCATTACTAGCCATGCTTACCCTTTGATGTTTGATTTTGGTCATGAATATTAGCTGCTTGATATGCTATCCACTGATATCTTCTTCAATAGTAAACCATTGATACAGGCCAAGCTGCTACTGCCACTGAGGATAAAACTGCGGACAGAGAATTCACAATCCCTTTCATGTCCCGTTGTTGACGAGGCAGCAGGTTATACTAGTGAAATCAGAAGTTAATGGATGTAAACAGAGCAGGCTAATATGAAGAAAGACTTTCCAGTCTGTGGCAGATGCCATAATGGATCTGACAAAAAATATATAAAGATAAGCCAAATGATTCCGATAGAAAGAGGCTTGCTGTGATTGTGCCAGGGTCATGAGATATGGGCCAGCAGACACTGACAAGATGATGAAACTGAGTGAGAAAGGCACTCAAGTATGAGCAGCAGGGATGTTATAGAGTGGGTTGAAATCTAATTTGAATGTTTGTGCCTTGGGCCCATCTGTAGTTAGTACCTAGTCTAGTACATATGGCAATTATATTCAAGGAATATGTGCCCTTTGGTGAAATTGTTTGGCTACAATCATGACAAGCAGCGCAGCATGAACAAAAGTGGTGAGAATATGGTAAAGGCTGCAGACGTTGGCAGACAGTGAG
>NC_133772.1:69987782-70073394 GCF_003597395.2 Chelonoidis abingdonii
GATACTTGTGCCTACCGACCATTTGCCTCCAGAGCCTTTCCGACCACATTCACACGATCCTAGTTGTGGTCTACATGCCAAGCCTAAGATACAACTCATTTGCATCCCATCCCTCAGACAGAGACAAATACCACAGGATTTATCAAGCGTTTTTTTTTAAAAACTACAATACCCACCCTGTGAAGTTTAAGAAAAAAAGATGATAGAGCCCAGAAAGGTATCCATAAGTCCACCTATTACTTTCTGTTGTTGAGCCTGCCCCTGTAAAAAAACACCCACTAGCCTGTTACTAGCAGCCCCCAGCTAAAACCTCTCAACGTGGCATATCATCAAGCGGTTTCTACCAGCCTATCATGTCCAGGACAATTCCCTCACCTCTCACAGACCTGCGTCGGGACAGGCCATTCCTTCGCTTACAGACAGCCCCAACACTTGAGAAATAGAGTTGCACCAGCAACTACACACTACCACAACAAACCTAACGCCAAGGAAACCTATCCCTTTCCAAAACGCCCGTGTTGCCAATTCTGTTACAGTATCTTTCAAAGGGACACCATCATCAGCGACTGAACATCAGCCAACATCAAGGGGCTCATTCACCTGCACATCTATAATGTGATATATGCCATCATGTGCAGCAATGCCTCTGCACGTACATTGGCCAAACCAGACAGTCTCTATGCAAAAGAATAAATGGACAAAATCGGCGTCAAGAATTATAACAATTCAAAAATCAGTCAGAGAACACTTCAACCTCCCGGACACTCAATAAAGACTGAAAAGTGGCAATTCTTCAACAAAATCTTCAAAACAGATCAATGAGAAACTGCAGAACTGGAATTAATTTGCAAACTGGACCCAATCAATTAGACTGAATAAAGTCTGGGAGTGGATGGGTCACTACAAAACTAATTTCTCCTACTGTTAATCACACCTTCTTGTCAACTGTTTGAAATGGCCACCCTGATTACATTGGCCTCCATTACCACTACAAAAGTGATTTTTCCTCCCTTGATATTCTACAGTTTGAGAATAGCCAATTCCACCTTAATGAATTGTCTCGTTAGCACTAGGGTGACCAGAAGTCCAATTTTATAGATACAGTCCAGATATTGGGGCTTTTCTTACATAGGTGCTATTATCCTCATCTCTGTCCTGATTTTTCATACTTACTATCTGCACCCTAGTTAGCACTGACCCCAACTTGATAAGGACTCCCATCTTTCATGTACTGTGTATTTGTTACCTGCCTACTGTATTTTCCAACCATTCATCTGATTAAGTGCATTATAGCCCACAGAATGCTTATGCCCAAATAAATTTGTAATCTCTAAGGTGCCCAAGTACTCCTTGTTATTTTTGCTGATACAGACTAACGGCTACCACTCTGAACCTTACAGTTCATTTACAATGTTAATCTTAATAACACATCACTTGCATTTGCACTACACATTGTATATAGTAATTTCAGGAATAAGTTTCACTGTCTAGTCTAATGCCTCCATTGTCATTTTATAGGCCAAACAGGCTCACTCTTGTATGCTGATACCTCTCAGATACATTTTTCTTCAGGATGGGATTACTGGATTTGTTTTATGTCACTCCTCTGCACCACCACCAGACAGTAAGCTCTACATGGACGTATGTACGCGGTACTTCAAAATGAAGTTTACCTGAGTGTGAGATAAGTATTCGTGTTTAAAGCATCCAGCTCTGGAATTCTTTCCTGCATCAAGACCTCTCTTAGATGTCACCATCCAGGCTGTATACAAACAGATGCTGTCTTTCTTCTAACTTCCACAGATCTGATCCTTTCTCTGATTCTCACTACTAGATCAGATTTTATGTCCCATTTTGACTACTGACCTACTCCTTCTCTGATTCTTCTTGTAACTCCTCTACTTCAGGTCACTCATATCACTGCTGCCCTAAAGCTATGTTCTCTGGCCTAATCACTAGCCATGTTGTCCTCTCTTTGATCTCTCTCATCTCTGCTCCCCAAAACCAATGCATTATATACACATTCTTATCCTTCCTTTAAGGTTATATACAACGTAGGCCCTTTCTGCTTATCTGCTCTTGTATTTTTATTCTGACTCCCATGCTCTTCATCTGCTGACACCAGCTCCATCACCCACTCATCCATTTCTCACTGGGTGCTTTGTATTTTCCATGCTGTCCCTTGTGTAATGGAATGCTGTCCTGAATTAGCCTGGAAAGCTATTTCCCTGTCTTCTTCCATGTACTTTTCCAGACCCTACTTCTGCTCTCATGATACCATAAAATTGCCACCTGATAATGGCTGGATAGTGTTGGCCAGTGAAACTTCTGCTATTATTTATATTTTATAAAATACAAATTTGAAAATTCCACCTAGCTGTGTGGACAGCTGAGCAATCACTTTCTTCCTATTTTCTTACCTTCTCCCTGTTCCTTCTCTTCTTGTTATATGCACTAGTGTAACTTTTCATAAATTAGACTAAATATTTTGAGGCAGGGACTATCCTCCTTCTCTGCACTTGTGAGTTCCTTAGCACAATGGCCTTTGGTCAAATTGGAGCCTGAGGACTGTTGCCTCTACATACTGGGCGTAGTTAGCTAAGGTGAGGACAAGTGACCTCCCATATGGTCTCCTCCCCATGCTCTTCCTGCCCACACATTAGCATGAGGTGGGAGGACAAGCCCCCACTCCCACAGTAGCTCCCCCTGGCTATGTTTGGCCGCCTCCCTGGCAGCCAGGGCCGGGCAGTAGTGGACGGAGCTGCCTGGAAAAAAGCTGGCAGGGGAGTGGTAGTAGTGGCAGCCTGCTCTCTGCCCGGCTGGCTTCTGGGGACAAAGGCTGAGCATGTCGGGGAACTGGGCTCTCAGCTTTCAGCTGCTGTCTGAAGCAAGCCTGGATGAGGGGCAGCCTGTCACCGGCAGCCAGGTGTTCTCCAGGAAGAGACTGTGATCCTTCCCCTTCTTCTTCTGGCTCTGGCCCAGCTCTTCTGTTCCTGCCTGGCAACTGCTGGGGGCGGGGAGGCACTTGACCTGAATTTCCCGCCCCCCCATCGCTTAATGAACGTATTGAATATAAATGTCATTCCTCTTTGGAAATCCATGCAAGGCATTTTTGAAGTTTTCCTTGGTAGTGACATTTCTGGCTGGTGAGTTCTCCCTGCAAACATATCTCCACTCTTCCCAGAAAGAACGAAATGAACTATGGATCAGAAACCTCTGAAGATAGACCAGAAATCTTTCAAAATTATGCTGGATCTTAAATTAGATTAGCACACTAAAAGATACCTAAGTAGAAAAGACACTTAGAGCTCTGTTCTGGTATTTTTGATTTTCAAGTGCACACCTTTTTTTTTTTTCACAACTGCAAGATTGTTTCATGTCAGGAAAAGTTCACTGAGAGCTGAGACTCTTCTGTTCTCAGACACCACTGTTTGGGTCTCAACTACAGAACTGCAATTGACTAATTTCACAACAGATATTACAAGCAGGATAAGAAACACTGGTGGAATTTACAAACTTTTTCATATTCCCTATATTGAATCACTTCCCTCTCCCTTTTTAAGGGTATGTCTACACTATGGGATTATTCCCATTTTACAGAGAACGAGTTTTGGAAACAGATTGTATAAAGCTCGAGTGCACGCGGCCACACTAAGCACATTAATTCGGAAGTGTGTGTCCATGTACCGAGGCTAGTGTTGACTTTCCGGAGAGTTGCACTGTAGGTAGCTTCCCTAGCTATCCATAGTTCCACAGTCTCCCCCCCTTGGAATTCTGGGTTGCGATCCCATGCCTGATGGGGCAAAAATTTGTGCAGGTGGTTATGGTAAATTCATCAGTCAATCCTTGCTTCATGAAGTAACAGCAACAATCATTTTGCGCCCTTGTCCCTGGATAGCCTGGGCAGACGCATATCATGGCAACCATGGAGTTCAGCCTTTTTCACTGTCACATATTCTATGATGTTGCTAACAGACGTGGTACTGCGGTGCTACACAGCAGCATCCCCTTGCCTTTGCAAGTTTAGCAAAGACAGTTACTAGCTCTACTATACTGTCTGCTGCTTTGCAAGTTGACAATGACAGTTATCAGTCATACTGTTACCATCTGCTGCTTCATGCGGTGCTCTGGCTGGCCTCGGTGAGGTCAGTCGGAGGCGCCATGGACAGAAATGGAATGACTCCCCAGGTCATTCTCTTCTTTAAGTTTTGTCTAATGGAGAGTCAGTCCTGCCTAGATATCAGGCAAGCGACTAGAGAACCAGAGAGGCAAACAGCCACTCTGGTCAGAGCCCCAGACATCCCGCAGAAATGATGAGCTGCATGTCATTCTAGGAGGTGCCCTTGCAACAACCCCACCCATTGTTCCCTCCTCCTCCACCCCTCCTGGGCTACCGTGGCAGTTATCCCTCCATTTGTGTGATGATAGTAATAACGATGATGTGAGATAAGAACAACACTGACTTTATTGCCTCTGCAAGCAGAATCGAAGGGGGAGGGGGAGGGCGGCTGGCTTACAGCAAATAGAGTGAACCACCATTCTGCACTTACTCAGCCTATAGCTGAAAATGGGAATCTGTGACAACCACTAGGACAGAAGCACAGAGCGACTGAATCTCCATTTGTAAATGGGCCTTGGTTGACACTGGTAAATACAAAATATCCAGGATATGTATAGGGCATTATAATTTATGGTAGCTTATTTTTTATTTGCAGCAAAATGTAGAGGTCTAAGTATCTGATTGTGAGCCCTGGTGCAAGGGGTAGGCGTGACTGCACGGTGCTGCTGACTGGGGAGAGCAGCCTGAGGCAGAAGCCTCCAGTCCATGTTATTCCAGGCAGGACTGAATCTCCATTAGACAAAACTTAAAGGAGAGAATGACCTGAGTCATTCCCATTTTTGGCCAAGCGCCCCCGGCGACCTCACCGAGGCCCGCAGGAGCACTCACAGGACAACGATGACAAACACCATCCTACATTACCATCTGCCATCGCAAGGCAAGGGAACGGAAGGGGATGCTGCAATGTTGTGCTGCAGCACCGCGTCTGCCGGCAGCATCAGTAGACATACAGTGACATTGAAAAAAGGCGAGAATGATTTTTTTCCCTTTGCTTTCATGTGGGGGTGGGGCTGACGACATATACCCTGAACCACCCACGACAATGTTTTTGACCCTTCAGCTTTGGGAGCTCAGCCAAGAATTCAAATGGTTTTTGGAGACTGTGGGAACTGTGGGATAGATACAGTCATCAGTCGCCCCTCCCTCCGTGAGCGTCCATTTGATTCTTTGGCTTTCTTGTACACTTGTCTCAGCTCCTTAAGGCCTGGTCCACACTACGCCATTAAATTGATTTTAACAGTGTTAAATCGATTTAACGCTGTACCCGTCCCATCAGTCCTTTAAATCGATTAAAGGGCTCTTTAAATCGATTCTGTACTCCTCGCCAACGAGAGGAGTAACGCTAAAATCGATTATTATATATCGGTAATAGTGTTAGTGTGACGGAAATCGACATTATTGGCCTCCGGGAGTATTCCACAGTGCACCACTGACCCCTCTGGACAGCAATCAGATCAGAGGCACTGGCCAGGTAAACAGGAAGCCCCGCGAACTTTTGAATTCCATTTCCTGTTTGCAGCGTGGAGGCTCTGATCAGCACAGGTGACCACGCAGAGCTCATCAGCACAGGTAACAATGCAGTCTCCTGAGAATCGAAAAAGAGCTCCAGCATGGACCGTACGAGAGGTACTGGATTTCTTGATCGCTATTGGGGAGATGGATCCTTTATATCGAAATAAAGGGCTTCGTTGTGTGGACGGGTGCAGGGTTAATTCGGTTTAACGCTGCTAAATTCGAAATAAACTCGTAGTGTAGACCAGGCCTAAGGGAAATTCAGTTTCAAACCAAAACATCTCTTTATAACGAAACAGAAGTTTATGTTATAAAAACAAAGGCTCTTTTTTTAGGGAGTAATTTGTGACCTGGCTAATATAGTTTTGTCAACCCAATCATTCAAAAATCATGAATCAGGCCCACAAAAATAATGTTTAGCTTAAAATTATTAGTTTCTTCCAAATACCAAATATTGCGGACTTGAAATAAAATCACAAGAGCTGGCAGCACTGCTGTAGCACTATCAGAGCAATCAATCAATAAACAAAAATTTAGCAGTCTAAAATTCACTATATATTATATGGCACAGCCATATAGTAATTGGATCTCAGATTATAAATACTAATCTAAATTTGAAATTTAACATTTTCACATAAATGTGAAGGGCCCAATTCTGCTACAGGGGACATACATCCACAATTACCAATGAAGTCAAAATAAATAATAAGAAAAATTGAAACAGTGGCCATAATACATATATTTAACAGCACACTGAGCTAAATCCAGCATTCCTTGTTTACATGAAGCTTCACCTGACCTATGTGGGAGTTTGGATGTACAGGAAACAGGATCAGCGAGTTCTTTACGAAGCAAATATTCTCATTCCTCAATTAATAGTGGATGGGTGTCAGTATCAAACAATTTAAAAACAGACACCTTTTTTTTTTGAAATATGAGTAATAGAACATGTTTCAATTAATCTAGAGTCAGATTGTGTCACGGGATACACACCCAAAATGTACATTGGTTTAAATAGAATAAATGGTAGGCTATTGGGAATTACAAGTTTGTGACTGTAATAGGTTACAAGGGTTCAAATAGATGGTATATTATAAATATGTTTTCACATTCTTTCTATTTAGTTTTAATATTGTAGTGGATGTATCTGATAATTGGTGTATGTATACAGTTTTTCAATTAAGGAGCTTAAAGTATTCATGGAGAATGAAATCACCTATGCATAGATGACCAGCACAAGTGGCCTATGAATCACAGAAGTCCCATTTAAGCCTTATTTTGAAGGCTGTGGTGGTATATAGGCCTGAGACCATGCCGACCAAAGCACATGATAAGACTGACAGGCTACTTAATGTGGTAATGAAGCATCATGCTATAGCTGGTGATAATATTCTTAGGAAACACTAAATTAGATGTTGGTCAGATGGCCACGGCAATATATAGAAAAGCTGCTCTGCATATAATGTCAAACAAGAATACTAATAACTGGTTTACAGTCAGACAGATGGGAAAAAGAAATATAAAAGTCTAGTATACAATGATCCTGCTATTACTTTCACAAGGGCTTTGATTAGTGTCACAAGAATTAATTTAATTATTGTTTTTCACCGCATTTTTGTATGGTCTCAACCCTTACTTACCTGCACTTATATAATACACATGAAAATTTGTGTTTCTCTACCTCTCAACAAAGGTTTAACAGCTGGTGCTGTAGTAAGGTCTTTATTATTGAGATTTCTTTCTTTCTTAATATACTACAGCACATTAGCTAGTATACTATGAAGTATCATCCTTAGTAATGAAGTGACAAAATAAATGAACAAAGTACATTTTGTGATGCATTAGCTTTACTTTTTATTTTCTGTTTCTTCCCAGTCATTAATCTAAATTAGAAAGGTTCTGCTGTATCTCCATTTTTGCTGTGCAAAGTTAAATGGTTAATGTGCGCTCCACTATATACTCTGCCACTGTAGGATAACATAAATTCTTCCAAGACAATTGGCACCATCCCCTGCAATGCCCAGCCTGGATAAAAGGCACAATAAGCTACGCCCATGACCTCTCTCAGTACCCAATGCTGATCTCCTTGTGATAGGCCAGCTTATATAAAAAAATCCATGCCTAAATGGGATGTTGATTGATATTATGAAGTCAGGTCAAGGCAGCATTACTAGCCATGCTTACCCTTTGAATGTTCTGATTTCTGGTCATGATATTAAGCTGCTTGATATGCTATCCACTGATATTTCTTTCAATAAGTAAACCATTGATACAGGCCAAGCTGCTACTGCCACTGAGGATAAAGCACTGCGGACAAGAGAATTACACAATCCCTTTCCTGTCACCCACGTTGTTGACGAGGCAGCAGGTATAACTAGTGACACATCAGAAGTAATGGATGTAACACAGAGCAGGCTAATATGAAGAAAGACTTTCCAGTCTGTGGCAGATGCCATCCAATGGATCTGACAAAAAACATATAAAGATAAGCCAAATGATTCCGATAGAAGAGGCTTGCGTGGACTTGTGCCAGGGTCATGAGATATGGGGCCAGCAGACACTGACAAGATGATGAAACTGAGTGAGAAAGGCACTCAAAGATGAGCAGCAGATGGATGTTATAGAGTGGGTTGAAATCTAGATTTGAATGTTGTGCCTTGGGCCCATCTGTAGTTAGTACCTAGTCTAGTACATATGGCAATTATATTCAAGGAATATGTGCCCTTTGGTGAACATTTGTTGGCTACAATCATGACAAGCAGCAGCAGCATGAACAAAAGTCTAGGGAGAATATGGTAAAAAGGCTCCAGAAGTTGGCATACAGTGAGGAAGTCAAGACATTTTTCACCAACAAGTACAGGGGGGATGGGGAATAACAATAGTACATATATCCAAACACAAAATGTCAATTTGACACAGTAAAAAACCAGACAACTAAGAAGATAAGTACAGCTAGTGAATTATTAACTATCTGATGAAATTTAGTTCTTATTTCTGTTTGTGAATCATTCACAAACCAAATTTGATTTTTATGGCTTTGTTCACAATAATCATTTGAACAGTTTATGTGAAAAATATTTAGTCTATGGGATGTTCATGCGTACAGAACCCCCATTCTCATAAATGCTCAGGAATAGTGAATAAAAAGGGACACAAATATAGTAGGATTGAACTGCCATTGTAGTATTCTACCAGTTCCAGTGACAACTCAGCTGATGTTCTGATACATGGTAGAGATAGATAGCAACGTAGACTAAATTACTACAACCTATAGTTAAGGTTGACTTAAATTTCCCATTATAAGCACCTGTTTTCAGTTGTTTCAAGCAAGAACTTGAAATTAGGCAAGGATATTGCCTTGGTGCCAGAAATGTGGCTTTTTGTTGTGTCTGTGAAAGAATGCCTGATCTATGATTCTCTGAAAAAAACAGCAGTTCACACATGCCCAATAGAAGCACATTAGGGTTTGGTAGCTAAACTCTCCAGAGAATCTGTCTGCAGTGAGCATGATACATCCTAGGATTTCAGGGGCTGAGCAGGACTTTTTCCCACCTGCTGGGGGTCAGTGTGGTGCAGGAGCCAATTTGCTGGTGGTCAAATTAGATGATCACAATTGTCCCTTCTGGCTTTGGAATCTATGGAAATCCATAACTGAGAACTGGGAACCTCTCTTTCCTGTGCTCTCAATGTGAGGGAGGGAGAGATAGGGGCAGGAGCTGAATGCAGGGAGATCATAGGAATTGTGAAAAAATTGTATGTGATCATGAAGTTAAAGACTATCACAATGCATATGCACAAGGGGGCTCAATTAAGATTGAATTCTAGTATCTCATAACATTGGAGTGCTTGACTTTGCAAACTTAAACTTCTTTTAACATATTTTTTTGGGATGTAATTCCATATAAAATCACAGTGAACATGAGATGGGGTTAACACTGAAAATGATCTAGTATATCATCATTTAGAACAGTGGTGAGCTATCCAGTGATTGACACTATTTCAAGAAGTAGTGAATGATTAGCTACAATAATAATCCCATTGGGAACACAGTGCATAGGTATTCAATCAGCAGTGGCCGGACATTGTGTATGTCACTGCACATCATTATTTGTGGCATTACCTATAACTAGGTGCAGTGTATTTAACTGATCTGAGGTTGTGATATTTGTCATGAAATTCACCCTTTGTTGCAGAACTGTGCGGCACAATTTAAGCTTTCATTTAACCCTTGTGGTTACAAATGAAAAGCTTCCTAATTATTTGAGTTTGAACTATTGGTCACTTGTTTTTCTCCTGGTTTAAAAGTTTCCTGGGTTGGTAGGCATCCTGAAACAATAGCTGTGAGTGATGTGGCCTGCCCCATTTATTTCAATGAGATGTTAATTCTGAAGACTAAATTACTACAAATTTTAAATATCAGCATAATTAACTAGGTCACTGCTTGTAATTTTAGTGAAACATCCAGGTAATGTGCTTTGCGACAATTCCGAACCAGTTTCAAGTCTTCCCAGGTACGAAAAACAACACAAAACAACAACAAAGTCCTCTACCTGGCTACCAACACATCTAGCTTCCCTTCAGATAACTTCTACAAAACAGATACACATTTTTAACGCAAATTGTCCTAATCCACTGAAGACTGAAAATGTATGGGAAGTCTAAAATTGAACTGAACATAAAATTTAATACAGGGAATACTATAGTGATCACAGTATTGATTTTTATATTTAGTTCAAAATAACCCTCATTTTTTTTAAAATTTAGCAGACGCTGCTGTAGATTTTCCAGTCTGCTGCCCTGGAGTGCCAGAATAAGTTGGAGTCTTGCTGCAGAATTTAGGCCAAGTTTATTAAAGAACACACAGGGCCTTGGCTAAAAACAAGAACAGCCACACCTACAATGAGTAAGGAGAATTTTCTTATGTTTACTTTCTATGCACCAGTTAAAATGTTCAGGTGATTGTCTAGAGAGTTTAATTAAACATTAACAGAAATAAGAAGTTGTCCTACCATTTGTGAATGCATTTTAGACAAAATAATAGAGATTTTTGTGACATAAAGTGACAGATTCCTAATCAATCTGAAAAGATTCTTTAATCAGGATGTCTGTAATAATAAGCTACATGCTGCCATTACACAAGACAGCTTTGAGCACCAGATATTATCAAGTTGGTGGCTGTATAGCAAGTACTGTGATGAACCATTTTTTTAAGGTCAAGTGGAATATGGTACTAATATCTCTATATTCCACCATGACTGAGTCCCTTTACTTGAATATAATAATATAATATATGAAAATATAATAAACCCCCTTGATAGCAACAGTTATACATTTTTTATATTTTTTTTCTTACTATTAAAATTAAGATATGTAGACAGATTGTCTATGGACTCTTGTCTAGTTTTGCATCCTTGGGTGCCTACAGTTATCATGTAAAATGTATTGACAGCAGCAGTTGATTTAGTGATAAAAATCAATGAATCTCTATATGGCTAAAATATACATACGTGGGTGCTTAAAGCAAAGCTCCTAAAGCTATAGACGCCAAAATAAAAAGGGTCTGACTTTCAAAGGTGCTGAGAACCTGCTGTTCCTATTGATTCAGATCGTATTAGTGGGTGTTTAGTGTCTGAAAATCAAGCCACTTTTGTTTAGGTGCCGAAATATGGACATAGGTGCCCAACTTTAAGAAACCAGGTTTGAAAATGTTGAGATCTTAAGGCAGTGGTTCTCAGACTTTTGTACTGGTGATCCCTTTCACACAGCAAGCCTCTGAGTGCGACCCCCCCCCTTATACATTAAAAACACTTTTTAATGTGTTTAACACTATTATAAATGTTGGAGGTGAAGTGGGGTTTGGGGAGGAGGCTGGCAGCTCGTGACCCCTCATGTAATAACCTCCAGCCACCCTGAGGGGTCCCGACCCCCAGTTTGTGAACCCCTGTCTGAAAGCCACATGTGGAAAATTCCAGGCTACTTGTCCATTGCTCTCACCAATGGACACTGCCACTTGTCTTAGATCCCATATACATTGTGTGTTCCCCTCTCTGGCAATTGGTGATCTGATTACAGCAAAAATGGTTGATTCATGGCCTCTTAACACTTTTTTCTCATAACACTGTTGGTGTCACTAGGCACAAATCAAGGCCTCAGTGAACCAAAGCTCCTCCATGTTGAACTCTACGTGATCTAGAAAGCTAGCAGCTGTGAAATTAAATGTGTAACAGTAAGTTATCAGTTGCAGCACAGCTAAAACTGGTCTAAAGCAGTAGTGATAAGGCCTGTGCACATTTAGCAGAAGGACAAGATAACTTGCAGAAGGAAAACTTACTAACGAGCTGCCGCGGCCAAGATTACTTAATGCACCTGCGCTTACGTAACTGCTACAGGGGGAGGAAGAAGGAGGAGGGGAAGAAAGAAGAAAGAGAAAAAAAACTTATAAAAAGGGAAAAGCCGCTTGTGTAGTGGTGCATGATTTGAGGCGTTCGTCTCCTTGCACCGCTTTGAGATCTCAAATAAACTTTGCTTGCTTCTCCACCCTGGTGTGTGTTCATTGGTACTTCGCACTCTGGGCAACGAATCACTGTTGCTCGCCTCGGGCACCCTCTGTGTCGGCAACAACACCATGTATGAACTATGTTTGTGTGTGTGTGTGTATCCACACTTACCACACTGCCCAATCATAATTGTATCAATACATTCTGGGAAAGTCTGGAAACCTATTCATACTGCCTCAGCAAGATACAGAGTGGACAAAGAATAGGCACACAGAACACCAATGCTACAGCAGAGAGAGCTGGAAGGAAGGAAGATCAGCCAGCCAGCTCAGACAGGCATTGCTATGGTGCAATCTATCCTACAAAATAGCATTAGATTCTGCTTACAGAAGACAACTAAGTGCCATTGTAGCCTGCTGGCAAGGGCAACACATGATTAGCTGCATAGTTACTAACCAAGTATTAACAGTTGTAAAAGACGACAAATACCATAGTTAGAGTCAGCCACCTCAGAAATCAGTTACACATTCATTTCACAGTAATAGTATAGGCAGGGCCTTGCATGCATTTTTAACCAGCCTCTCATTTATTAATAATCTTATAGGATGCCTATCACAAGTACCACACAACAAAGAAACACCATTATTTCTTTCACCTGAATGCTTAGTCCACCCACCAAGGTTCAGTATTATTGGCTATTTTTGAAAACCATTTTCCTCTCCTTGCATTCTACTGGTCTGTACTAAAGCTTTCATCAGACATGGCTCCCCACTTCCAGCACAAAATTACAAACATCTTATATTCATGATAAAACTACATGAACATGCTTGTGTTGTAGCATTTATCAGTGTCTCACAAATACTGCCGTATCTGTAAAAAATGCTGTCACACACACTACTGCTTGGGTGTTGCTTCTTGCTGCCAGCTACTGAAGAGATGTGCCAAACCTTAGAAAAATTCTCAAGAATCATTAGTTATCTGCAATAGTACATAGGGTGCAAACTCGTTCATGCAATTAATACCACAGAACAGGGCATCATGGTAACTGAGCATGGTTAGCTTTTATGTCTGTCTAGGTCCTTATGTGGTTCTCATCCTCACCATGGTGTCTAAGCAATATACAACTGCATACATGTGATCTTCATATATACATGACTATCAGCTTCAACTTACGGTCATTATTATTAGTAGGCTAACTGGGTGTTTAACAATAATCTGTGTGAATATTCTCTCAATACCACATCTTGGTCCATGGACAAGTGTTGATATACCTAGCTACACATGTATTGCCATGATTTTCAAATTTGGGTGCATAATATCAGGTACTTAAATCCCACCAACAGCTCCCACTTACTAAGAATTTCTGAATGTTCAGGTAATCTTGGGAAAATAAGGTCACTTATTTAGGTATCTAAATATGCACTTAGGAACTGAATTCTTTGTAACTCAGTAATGCCTACAAGCCCCATCTGATACCAGGGTCCCAAAGCCAGGCACTGTACATTCACATAGTAAAATGGCCTCTGCACACCTTACAGTCTAACCTGACAAGACATACAAGAGTGGGAGAAAGGAATGTGGAAATGAGGCACTGATAGGTTAAATGACTTGCCCAAGTTCCATAGGAAACCTTCAGTACAACCAGAAATTGAGCAGAGGACAGGTTGTTGATACAAAGCAAACCAGATTGCTTGGTAAGATGGCAAAAACAACATGTTTTAATGTGATTAAATGTATATCAAGGAACAAAAAAATATAGGTCATACTTACCTGGTGGAGGACTTTATCCTGGGAAGCTGTGACTTTAAGAAAGATTTGGAGGTTGTGCAGGATAATCAGCTGAACATGAGCTCCCATGCTGTGGCCAAATGGGCCAATGCTATTCTTGGATACATAAATAGGGGACTCTCTAGCAGAAGTAGAGAGGTTATTTTACCTCCATGTTTGGAACTGGTGAGGGCAGTGGAAGGCTAGTTCCCCAGCTCCACCCCTTCTGTCTGGCCCCTCCCCATGGCTGGAGCCCCAAAACCCCCTGCCTCCCCCAGCCAGAGCCCCGAGATCCCCTGTCCCCCCTGTGGCCAGAGCCCCAAGACCCCCCCCCATGACCAGAGCCCTGAGATACCCCTTGCCCTGATGCCCCCACCTCCGTGGCCGGAGCCCCAAGACCCCTGCCCCAGTGCCCCCCCATAGCTGGATCCCCAGGGCCTGAGACCCCCTATTCCTCCTCCGTGGCCAGAGGAGTCCCAGGCCAGCCAGAGCTCTGAGTCTCCCGCCTAACCTGCTTGGAGGAGCCCCTCCGCAGACCCCAAGCTTCCCCCAGGGAAAGTCAAAAGCTCCTCTCTTCTGGAAGAACCTGAGATTTTGATATGCCCCATGCTAGTTCTGGGATGGCTGAGGAGGCAGTATATGTTACTCAGCTTGCTGGGTTCTTCAATAATCTCCCTGGAGTCCATATTCAGACTGGACACAAGATGTACATTTTTGACAGTAAGGGTAATTAGCCACTGGAACAATTTACCAAAGGTTGTTGAGGATTCTCCATCACTAGTAATTTTAAAATCAAGACTGTATATTTTTCTAAAAGATCTGCTATAGTCCATACCTTTGAAAATGTAAAAAGTACTAAGTATTATTGAGAAAAGCATCACAGTATTGCTTGGAATGGGCAATGTATCATTACAGGCAATCGCTGCCATTTACTGTGGCATCTTTCTGATAATGCTCTAGTTTTATCTTACTTCCTGCAGCCCAATAAGTTTCATATGGTGTCACTTATGCAGTGTCAGCTATTATTTTATGGCACTGTTTGCTACTATAAACAGATCTGGCATTTATTTATTAATTACTTGTAACTACAATCACCTGCGTGGTATGAAAATGAAAAATACAGGCCACTTCAGAAACAAATGGCAGCAGGTTAATGAAGTAATACATTATGTACAATATATTTAATTATAGCAATGCTCTTAGGAAGCCAAAAGTTAATTTAGGTAACTAGAATTTATTCACTATGAAAGATATTTCCTAGCGTAAGTTTAAGAAAATACAGTGCAATACTTCAAATACCAAGGTTACCATAGTAATATATTTTAAATAAAATAGTTAAGTTTTTCAGGAGCAGCACTAAATGCATCTTACGTCCCAAGTATCTCGGTATCTGCATTTGTCAAGGCCTATGTAATTAATCCCTTATTTGGATTATCCCTGGAAAGAATTCAATGAAATTCTTTGATTGTAGGCTTCACCTGTATTTTCATTTAATAACTGAGAGTTTCCCCATAGGAGAGGGTGTAACTGTTTGTGCAAGGAACATATCTATTTCCATGCATGTTAAACACCATGTAAGTTGACAGCAATTATAGTTGTTTTGTTATAACAAGAATCCACATACAGGCCACCATCCAGCAAAAAAACTAAATATGTGCCTAATTTGAAGCAAATAAGTATCAGATGCTGGATAGGTGCCATATTTAAAAGCATTATAGTAAGACCTTCTGATCTGCAGTAACAATAGACAATTACTATGGTTTTCCTTCCAGAAGGGCCAAGTAAGTGGTGTGGAGGGCAGACATATTCCATTATTTATACAGAAAACTCATAATATGGATTAATTTTATTGTGTGGCTATAAAATCCTTCAAATAATAATTGAGGCTGTATTCCATCCCAGAAAAAGCATAATTTGTTCTAGAAAAAATGGCAAGTGTCACAAGGCAACATTAAGTTCTTCTTCGAGTTATTGCTCATATCCATTCCAGTTAGGTGTGCACGTGCTGCGTGCACGTTCGTCGGAAGACTTTTTACCCTAGCAACGCTCGGCGGGTCGGCTGGGCACCCCCTGGAGTGGCGCCGCTATGGCTCTGGATATATACCCCACCCGACCCGGCCAGCCTTCAGTTCCTTCTTACCGCCCGTGTCGGTCGTTGGAACAGTGGAGTGCGGCTTAGCTGACCTCCACCTCCCTAGCTACTCATAGTTTCTTGTTGTTATGTGCACATAGTTGTTGTTCTTGTAGAAATTTAGAATTAGTTGTAAGTTCTTAGTATAGTTAGTTTAGTACTAGTTAGCGAGGCTTGGGTTATAGCCCCTTCCCCGCACCCGGTGCCGGTGCTCATGCCCAGCTCACCGGGCTTCAAACCGTGCTCGGCCTGTCACAGGCCGATGCCAACAGGAGACCTACACGACTCCTGTTTGAAGTGCCTCGAAGAATCGCACTTAACAGCTAAGTGCTCTATTTGCAAGGCTTTCAAGCCACAAACTAAAAAGGAGCGGGACATCAGACTGAAACAGCTCCTCATGGAGGTGGCCCTGATACCGCCACCTTCGGCACCGAGCGCTGATCAGTCGGTGAGCAGAAGCGACCCTAAGGCACCGGATCGCACCGGTATGCCTAAAGACTCTCGATACCGGCTGTCACCGGCAGCGAAGTCGGCTCCACGTTGCTCCCTCTCCCCGAGGTCGAAGAAGGCCAAGACTCCTGCTGCTTTGGCACCGCCCATGCCGCAGCCAGAGAGTGCACCCAGATCGGACTGCCCGGCGCCGATACCTGCCGCGGCACCGACTAAATCGGCACCGTTGATTCTGGTCCCACAAGGGCCGTTGAGTCCGGTGCCTAATAGCTCCCCGGCGCGTACCGCGGTAGAGCTCACCATGCCATCCATGCCAGAGGCGTTTTCGGCGGCGAGAGACTTAATCGCCTTAACAGACTTGGCACTGCCTCTACCCCCGGTGCAGGTAATCCAATCTCTGGGCAAGCCGACCCTGACTAGACCACGGTTTGTCGGCACAGCGGACCAGCACCGCTCCAGATCGTGGTCCTGCAGACGCTCCAGGTCGAGATGACGCTCCCACTCTCGACGCTGCTCGCAGTCCCGGCACCGCTCTCCTACATGGCACCGGTCAGACTCCCGCTCTCCACCTCACTATCCGCGGCACTGCTCCAGTTCTTGGCACCAATGCAGGCACTGTACCTCTTGGAGCCATTCATGCCGCAGTTACTCGAGATCTCAGTCGACCTCCTGGCACCGGTCTGGTCGCAGGTCCCGGTCTTGATCCCGGTACCGTTATGAATACTGGCACCGGTCCCCGTTAAAGAGGGGAGCGAGGTCCGTTGGAACCTCAGCCCAAGGTTTCTTTGCTCCTCCATGGCCATCCAGGCAGACGTCGGTGTCCTCTCACGCGGAGGAAAGTTATTACGACCAGGACTGAGATACGGAGGTACCTACCGGGGTCTTCCAGGAGGTCTGGTCTCAGGACCCGGGACCTCACCAGTGGTCCTTTTGGACACCCTGGGCGTACCATCAGGCCCAAGGTGCTCCATTGTTCCAGACCTGCTTCACTTCCTCAAAGCATCAAGCTCCGGAGGCCACCATTAGCCATCCCCCTCCAGCTGGGACAGAGGAGTAGATGATCCATCCACCAGGTTCCCCGGTACCGCTGGAGCAGGAACCGACCCATGAGCAAGAGGCCATTCAGGACTCCCTCATTCCCGGAGTTTCATCCTCTTCCTCTCCAGACGAGGCGGTGGCAGGGACCTCATCATCAGGGCCCCCGAAGATAGACCTCAGAGCCCATCAAGACCTCCTTAGGAGGGTAGCGCTCAACATCAATCTTCCCGCAGAGGAAGTCCCAGAGGTCGAGGACCCAGTTGTGAGCATCCTGTCGGCAGATGCCCCCATTAGGGTGGCTTTGCCTTTCATCAAGACCATCCAGGCCACTGCTGACACCTTATGGCAGTCCCCAGCCTCCATCCCCCCTACAGCAAAGGGAGTCGAGAGGAAATACATGGTACCCTCCCGGGGGTACGAATACCTATATGTCCATCCTCCTCCCTCCTCATTAGTTGTCCAGTTGGTCAACGAAAGGGAACGCCATGGCCAACAGGCGCCAGCCCCCAAATCAAAGGAGGCTAGGCGGATGGACCTACTGGGCCGCAAGGTATATTCGGCAGGCGCCCTTCAGCTCCGGGTGCCCAACCAGCAGGCTCTCCTGAGCCGTTATAATTACAATACCTGGGCGGAGGTGGGTAGATTCACAGAACTACTACCCCCGGACTCTCGCCAGGAATTTGCCGCATTCCTTGAAGAAGGGAAGAAGGTGGCTAGAACCTCCCTCCAGGCTTCTCTCGATGCGGCGGACTCAGCAGCCAGAACTCTGGCCTCAGGTATCACCATGAGGCGTATCTCATAGCTACAGGTCTCCAACCTGCCACCCGAGCTCCAATACACCATCCAGGACTTACCCTTTGATGGCAAGGGTCTGTTCTCCGAAAAGACCGACCCCAGGTTACAGAGTTTAAAGGACAACAGGGTCATCATGCGCTTGTTGGGCATGCATACGTCTGTGACCCTTCCGGCCTCAACCCCACCGGCTGTACTTCGTGCACCGGCACAGACAAGACTTCAACAGAAGGCGCGGGCTCGGTGGCCGTAGATGCCAGTCCAGGCCCCAAGGGGGTCAAAACCACGACCCCCCAAAAGCGCCTCCGGGGCCTAAGTCTACCTTTTGAAGGTA
Source organism: Chelonoidis abingdonii (assembly GCF_003597395.2). Lineage (NCBI taxonomy): Eukaryota > Metazoa > Chordata > Testudines > Testudinidae > Chelonoidis > Chelonoidis abingdonii. The sequence continues at coordinate 70,006,424 of NC_133772.1, forward strand.
CGCACGAGGACGGCGTACCAGTTTCAGGACAGGATCCTTCTCCTCCCTTCTCCAACTGCCTCTCCTACTTCCTCCCGACGTGGTCCCAGTTGACCTCAGACATCTGGGTCCTATGCATGGTGAAACAAGGATACCACCTCCAACTTGTTTCAACCCCGCCTTTCCCCCCTCCAACCTAGTCCCTCTTCAGGGACCCCTCTCACGAGCAAGTCCTCTTACAAGAGGTACAGTCTCTCCTCGCCGCAGGAGCAATAGAGGAGGTACCACCAGACGAGAAGGGAAAAGGGTTTTACTCCCGCTACTTTCTGATCCCCAAGTCCAAGGGAGGCCTCAGGCCTATCCTAGACCTGTGAGGCCTCAACAAGTTTATGATCAAGTTGAAGTTCCACATGTTTCCCTGGGGACTATTATCCCGTCCTTGGATCCTGGAGACTGGTATGCTGCCCTCGACATGAAGGACGCATACTTCCACATTGCCATCTTCCCTCCGCACAGGAGGTATCTTCACTTTGTAGCCAATTACCAGCACTTCCAATTCACGGTCCTCCCCTTTGGCCTCTCCACGGCCCCAAGGGTGTTTACGAAGTGTATGGCCGTCATAGCCGCCCACCTCCGCCGGCAGCAGATACATGTATTCCCGTATCTGGACGACTTGCTCATCAAAGGAACCTCCCGGACTCAGGTCAAACAGCACGTGGACATAATCACGGACCTATTCTCCCAGTTGGGGCTGCTCCTCAATGCGGAAAAGTCCACACTGGTTCCCACACAAAGGCTGGACTTCATAGGGGCAACCCTGGACGCCACTCGAGCCAGGGCCTACCTACCTCAGCCACGTTTCCAGACGATCACGGCGATCATTCGAGGTCTGCAGAACTCCCCGACCACCTCGGCTCGCACGTGTTTCAGCCTACTAGGCCACATGGCCACCTGTACTTATGTGACCAAATATGCCAGGCTCTGCCTCCGGCCCCTTCAAATGTGGCTCAATTTGGTCTACTGTCCCGGCAGGGACCCAATAGAAACTCTCGTGACCATTCCCCCGAGCACCTTACACTCCTTTGACTGGTGGCTAACTCCCTCCCTGGTGTGTGCAGGGCTACCGTTCCATCCACCACAGCCCTTGCTGTCCCTGACGACAGATGCGTCATCTCTCGGTTGAGGGGCTCACCTCGGTCACCTTCGTGCCCAGGGCCTTTGGTCATCGCAGGAGCTGACGCTCCACATAAACCTCCGAGAGCTGAGAGCAGTCTGCCTCACGTGCCAGGCGTTCCAGCAACATCTTCACAGCCGTTGTGTGTCAGTGTTTACAGACAACACAACGGCCATGTATTATATCAACAAACAGGGAGGGACTCGCTCTTCTCCCCTGTGTCAAGAGACCATTCGACTCTGGGACTTCTGCAAAGCCCACTCAATAGATCTGGTAGCGTCCTTTCTCCCAGGGGTTCAGAACACTTTGGCGGATCAGCTGAGCAGATCCTTCCTCTGTCACGAATGGTTGATAAGACCAGACGTTATTCATTCCATCTTCCAGAGGTGGGGTTTTCCCCTCATAGACCTGTTCGCCTCTCGCACAAACAGGAAATGCCAAGCGTTCTGATCCTTCCAGGGTCTTTCACCGGGATCGATCACGGACGCATTCCTCATGTCGTGGAGGCACCACCTGCTCTTTGCCTTCCCACTGTTCCCTCTGGTTCACAAGGTCTAATAAAACTCCGCAGGGACAAAGCGCATCTAATCCTGATTGTGCCAGCGTGGCCCAGACAGCACTGGTACACCACACTGCTCAACCTGTCCATGGCCAGCCCAGTTACCCTGCCACTCCTTCCAGACCTCATAACGCAGGACCACGGCAGTCTTCACCACCCAGACCTGCAGGCCCTTCACCTCACGGCATGGCTCCTGCATGGCTGAACAGATAGGAGTTACGCTGTTCTGCTCCAGTACAGCATATTCTCCTAAGTAGCAGAAAGCCTTCCACTCGGTCAACGTACCTGGCCAAGTGGAAGCGTTTCTCCTGCTGGTGTATAACGCAGAATGTTACTCCTTCTGAGGTCTCGATTCCCGCTGTTTTGGACTACCTCTGGTCTCTTAAGCAACAGGGCCTGGCGATATCTTTGAGGGTGCACTTGGCGGCTATCTCCACATTCCATCCTGGAGAAAGTGGACAATCCGTGTTTTCCCACCCCTCAGTTACTAGATTTCTTAAGGGCCTGGAGCGCCTCTACCCCCCAGTATGCTGCCCTGCCCCCTCCTGGGACCTCAACTTAGTCCTAAGCAGATTTATGCATCCGCCATTTGAACCATTGGCGACTTGCTCACTCCTGTACCTGTCATGGAAGATGGTCTTCCTAGTGGCCATTACATCGGCCAGAAGGGTCTCCGAACTTCGAGCGCTTACGGTGGATCCACCGTATACTGTCTTTCACAAGGACAAGGTACAGTTGCGACCTCATTCGGCCTTCCTCCCTAAGGTAGTATCGGCCTTCCATACCAACCAGGACATCTTCCTCCCGGTCTTCTTTCCGAAGCCTCAGTCTTCTCGACAGGAGCAGCAGTTACACTCCTTAGATGTCCGTAGGGCGCCTGCTTTTTATATCAAGCGGACAAAGCCGTTCTGGAAATCCTCCCAGCTGTTTGTGGCAGTCGCTGAATGGATGAAAGGTCTGCCAGTCTCCTCCGTGAGGATCTCCTCTTGGGTAACGGCGTGCATACGCACATGCTATGACCTGGCTCATGTCCCTTCGGCCATCTTACTGCACATTCTACCAGAGCTCAGGCTTCATCAGCCGCCTTCCTGGCCCACGTGCCTCTCCAGGAGATATGTCGCGCAGCGACCTGGTCATCAGTCCACACCTTTGCTTCGCACTATGCTCTGATCCAACAGTCTAGAGATGATGCAGCCTTTGGCTCAGCGGTTCTGCACGCTGCCACATCTCACTCCGACCCCTCCGCCTAGGTAAGGCTTGGGAATCACCTAACTGGAATGGATATGAGCAATCACTCGAAGAAGAAAAGACGGTTACTCACCTTTGTAACTGTTGTTCTTCGAGATGTGTTGCTCATATCCATTCCAAACCCACCCTCCTTCCCCACTGTAGGAGTAGCCGGCAAGAAGGATCTGAAGGGTGGCCGGGTTGGCTGGGGTATATATCTGGTGCCATAGCAGCGCCACTCCAGGGGGCGCCCAGCCGACCCGCCGAGTGTTGCTAGGGTAAAAAGTCTTCCGACGAACATGCATGTGGCGCGCGCATACCTAACTGAATGGATATGAGTAACACATCTCGAAGAACATCAATTACAAAGGTGAGTAACCGTCTTTTTCATAAGAATATGTATTTATTTATGTAAGAATAAAATAATGATTATCAACTAAATTCTTTATACATTGCTAGAAAAGTTACAGTAATACATGAACAAGATTATTAGAATTCTAATTTGAAAGAATCCAAGGAAAATGTGCACGTTAGAAACTTTTAGGAACGTTTGCCATAGAAAAGTAGATTTTAGTAATATTGCTTCCAGAGCATCAAAGGCAGGGAACATACTTTTTCCATATAAAAAAGGGCCATGTTTCTTGCTGGTTTATTTTTCTGCTAAACTCTTCACGGTAATCTGTTTCCCTCTCTTCCCCCTGCTGGCCCCAAAGCAGGTTGTGGCAACTCTTTTTCTGTTTCTAAATATGTGCTTGAGTTCCTAGATGGTGATCACATGTATCTTTTCTTTTTTGCTCATCTAGAAAACTGCATTTAGTGCAAAACATACAGGTAGACATACAAAACACTCTGCTTTCCTTTTTGCTACCAAAATATTTTACTTCAGAATCAGCTTTTGCCTACCTTGACATTTACTGTCCACGTATAGTAACTTTCACATTAAAGCCAAAACAGAAAACTACACTAAAAACACTGCACTACTTTGCAACAGTTTGCCTGTTATGCTTTTCAGTGGGCCTCATTTTGTTTTGTCTACAGATACAGCTGTGCTAGGATCATCAAAGCCTGTGTGATCTGTGAGGAATCAAATACGTCTGGAGAGGAAAGGAAAATACTAGAAATCAGGAGCATAAGCATGTCCCTGGAAAACCAGTGCTATAAATCTTTGACTGTTTCTTTTTCTCTCATCTCTGAATGGGTTACTTTCTTTTTTCCTCCCCCTTCCAAAAAGTTTAAAGAAGGAGCCTATGCCGAGAACTACAGAGCACAACCGAAAGGAGATAAAGAACGCAACAAATTCAAGGGACCAGGGGAAGATAGGGCTCGCACCAGTTAGTTACCATGAGGTAAAAACACAACTATTTTAGCAGTAAAAAGTAAAACATACCAGACTAGCTGGCTCCCACTTGCCTTCCTGCATTCTCAGGCCCACCTCACTAAGATCAAACATATCATGCTGTCTGAGACTCCCTTCCCTCCTGAGATTTTGTTTTTCACAGCAAATGGTTCCTTTAATATCTTCCTTAAAATTTGTGATGACTGAAAACATAACCTTAATCAAAGATGTAAACAGAAAGTAGCAAAAATTACTGAACAATACATTTTGTATCATGTGACAGCTTAAAGTGTAAGCTGTTATGAGAGTCATTTATATGGCGGCTCTCAGTGGCACCGAGCTGAACACCATTTTGCTTCAAGATCTTGTGTGTGTTTTGAATAAGATGCCATTGTCTTTTTGGCTCAGTTTGGTGAATTGCTGCAGCTGATGGCTGGTCTGGTTGGGCAAGAGGCAGCTCGTATTGGTCAGGTTATTAATTTGGACAGAAAGAAGTCCCTGGTCTGGATGGAATATTGAGCAAGTGGCAACTCTCAAAAATTTGTGAAGCCTCATAGATAATGCTGGAGAATATTTGAAAGATGTGGATGCTCAAATAGCAGCCCCAGCCATATTCCAGGCTTTTCAGCAATCTCTGTGGCGACATTAGGACACCAAGTTTACTACAAAGTTGTGGCTCTACAGACCTATGGTTAAACCATCTCTTATTGAACCAACTGCTCCATACTGAGTGGCAGCAGCGGCGGCTCTAGGTATTTTGCTGCCCCAAGCACAGCAGGCAGGCTGCCTTCAGTGGCTTGCCTGTGGGCAGGGCCGGCTTTAGCAAGTGCGGGGCCCAATTTGAACATTTTCAGTGGGGCTCTGGCAGGGATGACTAAAAAAAAAAAAATGTAAAAAAAAAGCCTCTCATTTCTTAGCAACCGGTTCCCTATGAAAAGTTCTGATTTAAGGGATGTGCCACAGTATGTATTTTTTGTGCCAGTAGAGTTACCATATGTCATATTTTCCTTCCGGATGGTGATTTAAGAACCAAACAGCCTGACGTGTCTGGGAAAATACAGATGTATGTTAATCCTACCTAAAGTTCTTTTTAAAAAAGATGGGCCTGAACTAGAAATGAGCTCCGTTTTACATGTGTGGGTCCCCGCCACTCCCTGGGGGTGGTGTGCACATGTGTGGGTCCCAGCTGCTCTCTGCCCCCATCATTGAAGCAGGTGTGCAGGGTTACTGCCCTGGGAACTGCAGGGCACCAGTGGACATGGGGCTGACTGGAGGCAGGGCAGGGGCTGACTGGAGGTAAGGTCTGGCTGCAGGCGGGGCAAGGGGTGCGGGGCTGGCTGATGACAGGGGGATGTGGGGTGGGGTGGGATGGCTGGCTTAGGCAGGGCCACAGGGGGGTGAGGCATGGGTTGGCAGGGCTGGAGACAAAGGAGTGTGGGACTGGCTGGCTTCAGGCAGGGGGGTGCCTCAGGGGTTGGCTGGAGATAGGGCAGGGTTATTGGAATATGTTACAGGATCTCTGATATTTTCATGATTATGTCATTTTGCATTGGAAACACATGGAATAACTGTACCTGGCTCATGACTTTTGGAAAGCATGTGTTATCTTTCCTGTGATTTCATTTGAAATCCAATGAAGTTGTCAGTTTCTGTGGTATTTTTGTTAATGTGATCAAACCTCTGGCCTGCTGTCTGATAGTCTCTACATATTTGGATATATATATATTGTTGTGCGGCTTTAATAACTCAGACACTAGAAACAAAAGCTATCCCTTAGAATTTATTTTATATACCTCCTGTCCCTGGGTTTCTCATGTCCTTCATACCCTCTTTATGTTCTCTGAGCTTTCAGTGGCACTGTGGCTGTCACGACTTTCGTGGTCACAATTGCCCCAACTGAGAAAGTGACATTAAATAGGAAATGAATAGAGAGGTCTTATCTGAACTCATGGTTGTTTTAAGCCAGTAATTTTATCACAATTTGCTTTTAGATACCCAAGAATGTGATGGTGGAAGATCAGCCAAAAGAAAAAAAATTTGATTTCCATTGTAGAGAAACATACTTGTAGGGTATCAAGCTATCCTTTTTTTTTTTTTTGGTGCAGTGTGGTGCACATCTGTTCGGCCCTGAGCAGATTGTCCATACTTTTCTTTCCTGGGGTCTTTTGGTCCAACGGTCCGAGACCACAGTGAATTGGCACATTGGCACTGAATGTTATCTGAACAGCAGACTCTATTGGTGATGACAGTTTGCACTCACATGGCATGTTTTATGAAAGTTGATTCTCCTAGTTCATCCTTTAAGATGAGGAAGAGTCATATTAGGTGAGGAGCCATTGATGTATAAAGGAAGCCCTTCAAATACAGAGCCACTTGAAACATATAGAGCTGGCTTTTTAATAGAAAAAGTTAGCTTATAGTCTGTGTCCAATCATGAAAGTAAATTACTGCAGAACATATTATATTAACAAATAGCAACACAAATGGCACTAAACCATAAAATTAACAGTGAACAAAGCATGACAAAACCTAGTATCCTGAATATTGAACTAGGTTACTCATACAAAAAATGCACAGCCCTTCTCGGTATTTTTCTTTAATAAAGCAGATAGAAACCAAGGAAACTTGTTGGTTTTGATGGTCTAATTACCAACTGTACAGCACTTTGACAATGTAAAGCATTAAGCAGTATGAAGTAGTGGGGGTAACTCAGAAGGGCTTTTGTTCTGAGTGTTGCCTTTCATAGGAAAACATTCTTTAGATGGTGCACAAGGTATAGAATATGTAAAATCTTGAGAGTAACACACCCATTTGAAAGTGTGGTATTGAATGAAAGGATGATCTTGTGATTAAATCAAGGTTCTATTCCTGATATTGCCACATTTTTTTGAATATCCTTTGGCAATTCACCTCAGCTCAAGTTTCCCCATTTGTTGACTAAGAATATTTATTGACCTGATATTCAAGATCTTAACTCTGATTTGCCTGTTAGTCATTTTCTCCACAAACTCCTTCACACTTTCTCCCAGGCTACTCTTATGCCCAGGAGGTGCTCCCTGTATGTGTCCACAAAGCTACTACACCCTACGCTCCTTCAAATCTCATCTCTGCTGTGATTATTACAAAATATTACACGTGGTGTATTGTGAGCACTACTTATCACACTTAATCTTCTCACTCTTATCTAATAACGCTTGTCCCCAAATGTTTGTTATATCCACATATTGATTCTTGTTTTGTACTTAATTTGTAAGCTCTTTGGGATATGAACTCTCTTTTTTATTACATGTACACAGTGTTTAGCACAATGGAGCTCTGATTCTTTACTGGGGCCCATAGATACTACTTCAGTACAAACAATAATACACTAAATGTTTATAAAGCACTTTGAGATCTTCAGATGAAAAACACTAGAGAAGCACAAAATATTACGATATATACACATTTCTATACTCATAGTAATATCAAACAGACCAGCTTTTATGGAATATAAGGGAATTTATTTCTATTGTTGTTCTGAATACTTGTTTTATGCAATATCACAGGAGAATAGTTTCACTGGTTTGATTAGGCAGCAAAAAAAAAAGTGAGTAAAAGTGCTTTAACTATGTAGTTTATACAGTACTTTAAAAGCAAGCAGTACAACATGAGTAATTCTAAGTATACATCATTATTAATCTCACAGAAACTTAATTAAAGGGAGAGCATGGTTTAGATTGCACCTGAGGAAAACATGCAGCTAGAGATCTAGTTTCCTCAGGCAAATAAAGTTGATAAATTTAGAATTTTGTGAAGCTATATTACTTATTGAACCTATAATAGGAGACGTACTCAGGCAAATAAAATGTCACAGGAACATCAAAACAGAAAAACAAGATTTTTGGAGTATGATAGGTAGGCCACAAAAGTCAGAAATGACATAGCCAAGGAGTTGGTCCAATAAAAGAGATTAGCTCAGCCACCAAGGCCTGGGATCTCTCCAATTCAAACTAAGTGCACAGTTAATCACTGAGGAGGCAGCAGATTCTTCCCAGGTAGCCCTGTTAGAAATGAAAAATGAACAAATTCACAACTGATACTAATTTTAAACAGGTCATATTTCAGATCAGATTTTCAGTCACAACCTCCTCATTTTGTGCCTACCAATTTTAGGGTTACCATGTGACCGGATTATCCCGGACATGTCCAGATTTTGGAGTTTTAAATAGCCGTCCGGGAGAAAATCTAAAAAGGTCCAGGATGTCCCTCCCAATGCAGAGCGTGGCACAGCTGACAGAGCGGCCAGGATGGATTGAGCCACTCACCCTGGGGACTCCAGCAGCCAGAGCCCCTTCCCTGCTCCCTCCTCCCCCACAGCCTCTGCACACTGCACTGACAGCGCTTGGGGGGAAAGGGGGTTGTGCGCTCAGTGGGGGAGCACAGCACGCTGGTCTGAGTGGCACGGTAAGGGGGTTGGGGGGTTGGAGAAGATGCAGAAGGTCCCAGGGGGAAGTCAGGGGACAGGGAGATGTGGGGGGTTGGATGGGTCCAGGGTTCCTGGGGGCGGGGCTGTCGAGGGCGGGGGTGTGGAGAGGGGTCAGGGCAGTCAAGGGACAGGGAACAGGGAGGGTTGGATGGGCCAGGTGTTCAGGGGAGGGCTGTCAGGGGGTGGGGGAGTGGATAGGAGTCAGGGGAGTGGATTGGAGTTGGGACACTCAGGGGACAGGTAGGGGGTGGGTCCTAGGGGGCAGTTAGGGTGTGGGGGGGTCTCAGGAGGGGGCAATCAGGGACTAGGAGAAGAGAGGCTTAGATAGGTGGTGGGGTTCCAAGGGGCAGTTGGGGCAGGGGTACCGGAGGTGGAGGGGGCAATCAGGGGACAAGGAGCAGGGGGGGTTGGATGGGTTGGGGGTTCTGTGGGGGGCAGTCAGGGGGCAGGAAGTGGGAGGGAGTGGATGGGGGCAGGGCTAACCCCCCTCCCATGGGAGTGTCCTCTTTTTTGAAAGTTCAAATATGGTAACCCTAATCAACATACAAGAACAAATATGCAATTTATGCAACTGTGGAGTCACTGCAGTTGCTCCATAATCTCTGCAAAATTAATGACATACTGCATGTGTTTCCCAAGCCAATATTTCATTCCTTTATATTTTCCATATACATAGGACAGTACATCCCAGCAGCCCAGCTGTAATTAGCAGCCTGAGTCCAGAGGAGATAAAGAGAAGCAATTTCTATAAAACAGAAATCTGTTTCAACATGATAAAGGTTATATTAATAATACCCGCATAGCTTTCTTGCTAAGTAGTATGACCTTCAGTGCAAAGGAGACAACAAAGGAACACAAGCACAATCCACATTTCCTTTGTTCCTTTAGTTATATGACTAATGTTAATATAACTGTCATGTTTCAACATAGGGTTTGCTTAAAATGACAAAATAGATCCCTGCTCTTCAAAAACACTTCTGCACAAGTGAGACTTCTCACCTAATCTTCCCCTTGGGTTATCTATAAAAAGCTTTCACAAAGAACAGTTATCTACCTTACACTAGCAGTGGTACTCTGAGAATTTTTGCCTGTGTTGATCCCATTTATGAAGTGCATGAGTTCGGAATCTTTTGACCAGCTTTTGATCTCATGCTCACTTGCAACCCAAGAACCGCAACTGGCTTTCAGTTTCCTCAATAGTTCAGAATCTCAGTATTTAATTTTAAATGAAGTGTCTTAAACATTTTAAAAACCTTATTTACTTTACATACAACAATAGTTTAGTTATATATTTTTATATATATGTAAAAAGAGATCTTCTAAAAACACTAAAATGTATTACTGGCATGCAAAATCTTAAATTAGAGTGAATAAATGAAGACTTGGCATACAGCTTCTGAATGGTTGCTGACCCCTGATCTAGTCTGATCTCCTGTATAACACAGGCCATAGAATTTCCCTAAATAATTCCTAGAGCATAGCTTTTAGAGAAACATACAAACTTGATTCTAAAATTACCAGGGATAGAGAATCCACGACGACCCTTGTTAAATTATTCCAATAGTTAAAAAATTAGCCTTAGTTCCAGTTTGAATTTGTCTATCTTTAACTGTCTCTGCTTTAATTTTCTCTGCTAGACGGAAGATCACATCATCAAATATTTGTTCCCCATAGATGTACTTACAGATTGTAATCAAGTCACTCCTTAACCTTCTCTTTGTTAAGCTAACTGGATTGAGCTCCCTTAGTGTATCACTGTAATGCAAGTTTTCTAATTCTATAATTATCATGGCTATTCTCTGAAGCCTCTCCAATTTGTTAACATCCTTCTTGAATTGTGGACATCAGAACTGGACACAGTATTCCAGCAGCAATCACACCATTGCCAAATACAGAAGTAAAATAACCTCTTTACTCCTACTTGAGATTTCCCCGTTTGTTCATCCAAAGATCTCATTAGTCCTTTTTGTCACAGTGTCACATTAGGAGCTCATGTTTAGCTGATTACCCACTATGACACCAAATCATTTTCACTCACTGCTTCCCAGGATAGAGTCCCCCATCCTGTAAGTATGGCTTACATTTTTTGTTCCTAGATGTACACATTTACATTTAGCTGTATTAAATCATATATTATTCACTTGTACCCAGTTTACCAACTGCTCCAGATCGCTCTGTATTAGTGACTTGCGCTCTTCATTATTTACCACTTTCCCAATTTGTGTGTCATCTGCAAACTTTCATACTCATATTATGTTTTCTTCCAAGTCATTGACAGAAATGTTAAGTAGTGTAGGACCAAGGATAGATTCTTGCATGAACCCACTAGATACACACCTGCTTGATGATTGCAGGTTTACAATTATTTTGAGACTTATCAATTAGCCAGTTTTTAATCCATTTAATGTGTGCCATACTCATTTTATCTTTCTAGTTTTTTTTACTCAAAATGTTGTGCTGTGCCAAATCAAATGCCTTATACAAGTCTAAATCCATTACATCAACAGCATTACCTTTATCAAACTTGTAATCTGACAAAAAAGACATTGTTAGTATGACAGGATCTATTTTCCATAAATCCACATTGATTGGCATGAATTATATTACCCTTCTTTAATTTTGTATTAATTGAGTCTTGTATCAGCCACTCCATTATCTTGTCCAGGACTGATGTCAGACTGTCAGGCCTATAATTACCTGGGTCATTATGCTTATATTTTTTAAACGTTGGCACTTTAGCTTTCTTCCAGTCTTATGGAATTTCCCAACAGTTCTAAGACTTATTGAAAATAGAAATGCAAATATCATTTTAAAAATTAACCATTTAAACTATTAAAATTACATCATTTAACCAGTTAACCGATTAAAGGGAGGGGGGCTGAGGCTGTTCCAGCCGGCCCAAGGTTAGGGTTGCTCCAGCCAGCCCGGGAGTTAACGGTTAGGGTGGGTTAGAGGTAAGATTAATACTTACTGATTAACTGTTTAATATTTTACATCCCTAATTGAAAATCAATATCAGCTAGCTCCTTTAAATTATTGGATGCAAGTAAGCTGGACCTTTTGATTTAAAAACGTCTAACTTCAGTAGCTAGCAGTTCCCAGATTGTCAAGAGGAGGCTCTGACAAGTCCTCACTACAGCTGGCTAAATAAGGATCGCAGAACTGTTTTTTGTAATTTGGCATCTGATCTAATCATCCATTCCAGGATGTAATGTTGGGTCAAGGTATGAGCTAAACTCCAAGTACCTGGCCTGCAGTTCTCCAGTACAGAAATATTTTTAGACATGATTAAGAGATTGCCTAGACTCTAGTTGAGTGAGGTTGCATCCCTGACCATCTTGGATAACAGTCATTGATGGACCTATCCTCTACAAACTTCTCTAATTCTTTTTTTCAAACCTATGTATACTTTTGTCCTTCACAACATCCCCTGACAAAGAGTTCTACAGGTTGATTGTGCTCATGTGAAAAAGTATTTTATTTCAACCTACGGCCTATGAATTTCATTGGGCGACCCTGGTTCATTGTGTGAAGGGATAAATAATTCCCTATTCACTTTCTCCATGCCATTCATGATTTTATAAACATATCCCCCCTTTGTCATCTCTTTTCCAGTCTGAAGAGTCACAGTCTTTTTAATCTCTCCTCATATGTTCTATATCCCTAATCATTTTTGGTGTCCTTTTCTTACCTTTTCCAATTTCAATATATCTTTTTTGTGATGGGGCCACCAGAACAGCACACCGTATTCAAAGTGTGGATGTGCCATGGATTTTTATGGTGGCACTATGGTATCTTCTGTCTTATTATTTGCCCCTTTCCTAATGGTTCTTAATATTGTTACCTTTTTTGACTGACACTGCACATTGAACTGATGTTTTTAGAGACCTCTTCATGATGATTTTTGAGTGGCAGCAGCCAATTGAGACCCCATCATTTTGTATGTATAGCTGGGATTATGTTTTCCATCGAGCACTGAGTAGTTGCTATGATATGTTATATGGGGAGCTGGTATGTGACTTGAGACTTTTTAAAATTGCTCTACCACTTCCATTATTTACAACAGGCCATAGAAATGAGGTAGGAGGAAAGTCCTCAGGCTAGAGAAGCGCCTTTTCTTTGTCTCCTGAAATTCTGTTCAGGTTTTGCTGAGATATAAAATCACCATTTACTTTTTCTTACTCACATGCCTCTAGTAGTTTTTGGCAGCCTGGCCAAAAATAATTAAGCATAGACATTCTAAAGTGCCAATGCATTGGCAACACACTCTCCACATGGCCCATCCACACCTTTGGAGGAACCACATGAAGCACAAACTCTCTCAGTTCCCAAATAGGGGAAGGAGAAAGAGACTCATGCTGGGTCCCTGTCAATCATTCCTGGACCCAGTGTTCTATCCTCTCTAGGGTTTAAAAAAACAAATACAAACAAACAAAACAAAAAGAACACAACATCTCATGCTTCTAGCTACTGTTGTTTGTCCTGTAGCTCAAGTCATAGAAGTCTGTGGTACAGGGCTCAAAATTCAACCACCGCTGTTAATGCATGAATCTTAGGAAGCAGAGTTACAGCTACATAATAGAACTTGGTTTTACCTCTTTCCCTCCAAAAAATCCTAGGAAATTACAAAAACACACTCCTATTAGAAATGTTATTTAGATTTCAAATTCAAGCCCTGGAAAATTAATAAACATAAAATGTATGATTGTTACGTTAACTCTGTCACTTGTGCATATGCAATACTAATCTTTAATTAGATGATCATGTTTTTTTCAAGGTACTCCTGCCTCCTTAAGTGCACAGAATAGAAGCACAAAGGGATAGAATTCAGACTACACAGGCAACTGTGAAAATGGTATTCCTAACTCTCCAGTGTTTAGCCTTGCTTTGTGCAAAGTCCAAACCCGGTCTCTCTTACCAAAAGAAGTTCATCCAATAAAAGATCACCTCACCCATCTTGTCTCTCTAAATAGCTTTTTTGCTACCTGATAAATATATATACACATTAGAGTTTCCCCAGTGTCGCCTTCCCCTTTCTGTTCCGCTTTATTTTTCAGCTCTGGAAGGTTTTGAGGACCAAGAATAAAACAAAACAACGGAGAAGCCAGAAACTATTCTAAAGTCCAACAAAATTGAGAACTAGGGTCCTCCCATCATTGGTTTTCCTTCTCTGACCTTTGGCACACTTCAGACTGCTGGGGTGGGCTGGTGAAATACAAGAGGGCGCACTCCGAAAAACATTCTTGGGAGTAAACAGCAGAGCACACTACCCTTTGCTCCTCGAGGTGCCCCTGACTTCATCCCCCCTTCCTTTGGTGATTGGCGTATTCTGAACCCAATCAGAACTCGAGATGGAGAAGTCGGAGGGCTGCTGACCAATGAGGCAGTGAGGGGCGGGCATAGCTGAAAAGTGGAGGTGGCGGCGGCGCTCTCCGGCTGCGAGTCGGAGGGAAGTTCAGTGCAGGGAGAGGGGAGCAGGGTGGTAGTAGCCCTTTCTTAACGAACCGCTTCCACTGCAGGGGTCGCTTAGCTACGAAATGGCCGACAGGCGGAATCACGCCGAGGACCAGTTGAAGCAATGGCAGGATCAGCGAGGCTTTCAGGTACCCCAGTAGGGGTTCCGTGCTTCGGGTCCCCGCGGCTCAGGGAGCCCCTTAAGCGGGCCAACGAGGGGCCCGTGAGCCTGGGTCTTCTCTTTCCGAGGGGCCTCGCTCCCCGCCTGGCGCTGTCCCGCCCTGCCGCGCCCCGGGGTATCCCAGAGCGTCCCCTTCCCCAGCCTGCGCGTCGTGCAGGCTAACGGTAACAGGGCGCGCGCCTGTGGCTGCCTCCTGAGGGGACGAGTGCGCGAGATGGTAGCTCCCACTATGCGCGAGGGGAGCGGGCGGGGAGATGGTACATTCCACCTTTGGGGCGGGTGCGATGGTAGCGACGGGCTTGGTGGGAGAGCGGCGACCACGCAGGGAGGGGCGCGGGTTGACTGATTCGATGCCGCGTGCTTGCGGGAGTGGGGCTCCCTTGGGGCTCGCTGGGCTGCAGCCATGGGGAGCTGCGCACGGGCCCTGGAGAGGATGATACTTTGCCCCTTGGCGGAGCACTTCATTTCAGCGTCAGAGGACCTAGGCGTAGTTTACTCTTAAAAAGTAGATTGACCTAGACACGTTGCTGAGGCCTGTGGCAGTTTTGCACCCCCAGCTGCTGTGATGTGGCTAGGTCCGGGGAAAAAGCTGTTCTGCCAGAGAAATGGCTTAACTACATTGACTGAAATGGCTACACTGGGATGGTACAGCACCCTACCTGTGCTACTGTAGTGTAGACATACCCTTCAGTCTCACAAGTCATCTAGAAGGAGGTATTTCCATTTTACAGATGACAAAACAGGTACAGAGACTCTGAGCTGGGAATAGAATCCCCAGATTGCAGCCTCCTAGTCCCTTGCTCTCAATGGTAGTTTGAGACCTGATTTTCCAAACTGTTAATACCCCAAAACACTTACTGAAGTGCACTGTAGCTGCAGATACTTTATATTTCTGAAAAATCAGGACCTAAGATTCTGCTGCTACCACTTTATATAGTAAGACTTTGTTTTGTCTGGCCTTAGACATATTGTTTTATACCTCAGTTTAAGCAAAAGTATGATTGAGAGTCCTATACAGGCAATAAAATAGATGCTATGTCAGGTGGATGCAACAGGGAAGCTCTATCATTTATCTGTCTTGAAAGTAGATTGTGACCGCACATTATATAGTGCTTTTAATCGTATAAATGCATACTATTAAAACATTTCTGTAAGTCAATGAGTACTGCAATAGTTATGGTGGTTTTAGTCACTTACCTCCCACTCTAACCAAATCAAAATATAGGTTTCAGATTCCTCCTTGTTCCATCATTACAGAATAGAGGTTAGAAGAAAGTGTTCAGACATATCCCAATACGGATGAGTATAAGAATTTTAATACTCGTTTTTTACAAAGTACTAATTTGAAAGGTAGCTTAGCTCCCACTTTGCTCAGTTGAGTTAATATGAACTTGATCCAATGTTATGAAAAGATATTTCATAAAAAATGGAGGAGATAATTACAAATGAACACACTGATATCACTAATACACTTCACAAAAATTTATATTTGTGTATTGTAGTATTCACTGTTGAGCAGGTGGACATCTCTGATAAAAGCTATTTACATTTAGGGTAAAATTCATACTGATGAAACAGTGGGCTACCACAAGGTGCCCTATACCCTTTAGTAAAAACAGAACCTTGGAATAGAAACTAAAGATGTTCTCAGAGTTTAGAATTTTAAAAAGAAGTACTTGTGGCACCTTAGAGACTTAACAAATTTATTTCAGCATGAGCTTTTGTGAGCTGCAGCTCACTTCTTCGGATGCACAGAATGGAACACACAGACAGGAGATATTTATACATACAGAAAACATGAAAAGGTGGAAGTATGCATACCAATAGGAAGAGTTTAATCAATTGAGATGAGCTATCATCAGCAGGAAGAAAAAACAAACAAACCACTTTTGAAGTGATAATTAAGTTCTCCTCACACCTTCTATGGGTCATCTTAACATAGGGAAATAGATTCAGTTAGTGTAATGACCCAACCATTCCCAATCTCTGTTTTTAGGCCTGAGTTAATTGTATCTAATTTGCATATTAATTCTAGTGAAGCAGTCTCTCTTTGGAGTCTGTTTTTGAAGTTTTTTTGTTGCAAAATTGCCACCTTCAAGTCTGTCACTGAGTGGTTAGAGAGGTTGAAGTGTTCTCCCAATGGTTTTTGAATGTTATGATTCCTGATGTCAGATTTGTGTCCATTTATTCTTTTGCGCAGAGACTGTCCGGTTTGGCCAATGTACATGGCAGAGGGGCATTGCTGTGGGTTTTACTTGTACATGTCTGCTGCCTGGTAATTAGATAAAATGTGGTAGGGTTTGGATGAGCAGGAATTTGTCATGCTATCTGGAGTGTCTCAAACTCTGAGTGCCAGTCTCAGATCAGACTGTCAGAAAACAGGGCAGACACCTCAGACTGGTGGTATATTCTATAATTGGATTTCACCAAGCCAGTAAGTAACAAATGTGAACTCTTTCATCACTATACCAGTCTTGCTATGGAGTCACAGACAGTCCTTTAGGCTCTCCAGCCTATCTTGCCACCCAGACAAACTGGATTTAGGGAGAAACCCCCCTCCCCAAAAATCAATCCTTATCAAGTTGCCCCCAGTCCCAAGGGACTACCCACTTACCCCAGATCAATTGATACTCCAGACCTTTCACCAGAGACAAGACTGGCAGTCAGTTCTATAGTATACTAACTATAGGTGTATTAGCTAAGAAAAAGAAATGAGTTAGCAGTTAAAGCAGGTAAAATATATTAATAAGTAGGTCATAGTTTATTACATCACTGCCATCATTTGATTTACAATCTGTCAGTTTTCCAAAGAAGTCTTTTCAGGGTACCCAGATGGTCTTTGGGATCTCTGCTTTGCATCTGCTAGGCTTCCTTGTAAGAGTCCAAACAGTCAAAGATGATGGATCATTTCTTGAATCCATATTTCTAGCCCCTCTACATAAAAAGCAAGCTGACGGTGGCTTTATCCACATGAGCTTTTCCTTTGATGACAGAGAGAGGAATGCATTTTGAATTTTTGAGCTCCAATCATTACACACAATGATCACTTACTTTTAAGAAACTACTTTTCATTTGCATTCCCCAAGGTTTAATTTGTGTTTGATGGGTTATTTAGTTACAATACTCACTGTAAATGTTTTCTGTTACATTATAACAGAAATAGATAAGTAAGAATAATACAAGTAACATTCCACTAGTTTTCGTGAAGTTTAAACATCTGAACACAATTTACACATTTATCCCTCACTTTGATCTATGCTAATACACAAGTGAATTGACTTGAATACATTCTGTGGTGCTGGTTATGGTAGAAGACTACTATTGCCTTGGCTAATTGTGACCATCAAAGATCTGTGGACCTTGCTACTACAAGTAATGACCCCTTCAGGGAAGCGTGGATAAATGTTCCTGTTGTACAGAACACCTCCCACTTAGAACTAAAGAACAAACTCCACCCTCTGATCTATGGAATGAATAATGAAAAACTTGTTTCTGTGCATGCACAAGTATTATGTTTTTCAAGATAAACTAGGTGTTTAAAATCTTAGTCATGTGGGGCCAACTTTCAGAACTTAACTATTCTAAAGCTAAATGCCATTTTATCAGAAGAGCAGTACGATCTCTTACAGAAGCAAACAAATACCTTTAAATAAGTAATAAAGGCCCTTCAAACAGCATGGAATGTATCAAACTTAACTTTTTAAGGTTAATCCATGTAGAGTTAATTTGAGTGTGTCACTCTAAAATATGCCCCAAAATCCTGTCAAGAAAATATTCAGACTGCCCGACTCTATCATACATGAAATGACTATTTGTGAGATGAGGAGGGATTAAATAACTCATTTAAGGTTTAGCTTTCAAATTTTTCCATGGTTAGACCAGTCAATGAAGCTGAGAGAGTAGAAAAGTCACTCAGTTTAAAAAGTTACAGCAAGTGCTGTAAACATTAATACAGTTTAGAGTGATCTGCAGTGCGATAGCGAAGAAAAACATTCTTATGCAGTTATACAAAAGGTGCATGTCCTCAAAAAGTAGTGGATTTGTGGTAGCTATTGAAATAGCATTCTGGCTGGTGGTGTGTACAGAGAGAGTCAACTAAGGATTTCAAGATTGTTCTGATTTTGCTGCCTCTCTTCCACCTTGCTTCCTACATATTCATTGTAGTGCAGAAACCACATCTTTAGACACTTACGTCAGGCTGCCTAAGCTAGCAAATAAACTTGATTGCTTTTGCTATAGCAGTCATGATCACACTTCGTAGCAGTAGATGTTTAACTTAATTGACTGTCCACTCCAGTGGATCAGCCATCTCATTTTGAGGGCACAGAGAGGCTGTTGGACACTGTCAGACACTGGTTACATTGTCAATGCTGATGGCATTTCAGTGCCTGACTTTCAGAAGTGCATTCTGAACTACTTGTTCAGTATTGAGGCTAGAAGAGGGCAAGAGTGGACTTTTAACTACTAGGAGGGTTATCATTCCAGTATAGTACAAATGTATTTTTGGCTTCTAGAGTGAAGCATGAGAGCTTAGCAAGGAACTCTGAAGTAACATTTCAGCAGAGTTCCTGGATTTTGAATGACTTGGAAAAATCTATAAAGATTATTAACATTCTTTAAAACAAAGCATATTAGGAGAGCAAGAGGGGTGCAGAACATATACCATTACTCCTAGAGTTACATTTAAGAATTTAATCATTAAAATACTTTGTAAGTTTGAAAACCAAACCACTTGCTTATTTTGCAAGTTCCAATGTAAAAAAATGCAAAGCTTAAAATGTTACACTAGTTATTTCTAAGTCCACTGACGTTAAACTCTTGAAAGTTAGCATGTTTTATCTGCTTCTAAATGCTTGTTCTTTTAGTTATTGAAGTACAAAAACTATATTCAATAAGTTGTATGCCTTGTAGTATTTTTCCAGCTTCACACAACTATCAAACTTTAACTCAGTGTTTTTGTTTTTTACATTTAAAATTATTAATACCCCTACAGTAACCATTATCATTAAATAATGTGCCTCGATGCAGAAAGCAGTTTTTCCTGTACCCTCAGGAGTCATACTATTTATTCCACAGGTCTGTATGATTAGAGTTATTTTCACTGAGTTCTATTTGGTTAACCACTTAAAAGGGTATAGAAGTTTATTTTAATTTTTCCATTGTAGTAACTTGATTTCTTAAAAATCATTTTTGCATTTAGAAACCAGATGCCTTGACCACTGGAGCTGGGATCCCAGTAGGCGATAAACTTAACATCATGACAGTAGGGCCACGGGGCCCTCTTCTTGTTCAGGATGTTGTTTTCACTGATGAGATGGCTCATTTTGACAGAGAGAGGATTCCTGAGAGAGTTGTGCATGCCAAAGGAGCAGGTGGGTTTAAAAGGCATGTGTTCCTTAGCTGTGTAAAAGTCTGCTAGAGAATGCCAGTGAATTAATGTTGCAATCAAGATTATGTAATGAGGCAATAAAAGGCATGATGTATGATATTAATATTAGGCCAAATCCTGTTATCAGGGATGTGTGCGTGTGAACTCTAGCCAGAGAAAACAAAGTGGTGTTGCGCCCCCCCCCCGCATTTGACAGAGAGAAATAACTGGGGAGGCAAAGTAGCTTACCTCCTAAGAAAAGTCCTGCAGGGACCTGCAAAACACTTGTGTTGTGTTTTCTCTTTTCAGAGGACTTAAGAATCTGACACCAATTCGGTGTCTATATTTAGTTATTTAAAGTAAGAGGAGTAGAGGCATTTGTTTTACAATTGCTCAAAATTCTGTCCTGGAATAAAACCTTTAATTACCAGATCTAGTGTTTACCTAGGGAATGATTAGATGTCAGTACTTATATAGTTTACTAAGCAGATAAATACCAGTTCAATTACCCTTTAGGACAACTTATTAAAAAAAAAAATCTGTAACTTCATATCTGAATAAACTTTTACTAGCAACAGTAAAAAATGTTCTTATTCACATCTGTGTTCCTTTTTAAAGGAACAATTTCTCTATCATCTATGCTTTAATAAGACTTCTGTATTTAAAATGAGTAATCAAGTTGCCTCATATAAAAGGGGAGAGACTAGCAAAAACTGTAAGCCTTTCATAGATTGTTTTTGATCAAGGTTTCATGGTCAGAATAGCATTGATTACTTATTTCTAGTGTCAGTCTGAGAATTTGGATTATATTTTCAGTTTACATGATGTAACATGCTATTTTTATTAGTCTCATGTGTTTATGGCATTAACATGAAGGATTAGTAGATTTTCAAGGTTCATAAAAATAAGTATCTAGTTTTAGTGAAGGACATAGAAAGTTTCATTAAGTAAAACTCAACTTTCAGTGCATGCAAATGAAAACATATAAAAGGAGTACTCACGTATGTCTAAGATCTCTTTTCCCCAACAGTACCTGTCCAGGAGTGATGCTTTTGTCTCAAGCTGAGGTTTATTCATCCCCTAGTTAATTTTATGAGAGTTAACTCTTAACTTGTTTTGCTAATTGGAAATCAGAAATGATGCCCCCTTCCCTACATCCCTTCCCTATCAACTACAAGTGCCTCCCTCAAACCAATAGGTAAGAGTTTTTGTTAACAACACTAACATACATTGTTGTCAGTGACAACAAGCATATTGACCTAGATCTTCATAGGTATTTAGGCTCCTAACTTCCATTGATTTAAATACCTTTTGAGGTTCTGGTTCACTGTGGTTATCTTTTCATTCAGCACAAATATATTCATAAGTATTTATACCCTTTACTCACATGGCTATCTGAATCCTTAGGATCATAGGTGCTAGTTATGCCATACCACCTACAGCTGCAAATTATTAGCTGATGAGCATTTAGTAATTAGCCCTTCTAATTTATAATCCCTAATTTTTGTGTGACTTTTGTGGTAAAAGCCACAGTATTGGCACTATTAGAATGAGAGAGATTATCCAGCAACAGAAAAGGAGGAGAAAAGTCATCAACCCCAAAGAAAAAGACTCTCATAGACCCAAATTCCCATGAAGGCAGGTCAATTATGAGTGTATCATTAAGAGTTTGACAGGAATTTCCCTCTGCAGATTTTTTTCCCTTCATGCTGTTAGTTACCCATTATCATTGCTTCATAGGTTGTATGAAGTTACCATATTTGTGAAGTTAAGTGGTATTACAGAAACTGTAGAAAGTTACAGGCTATGCTTCTTAATAAAATGAGACTTTGCCTGTCCCATGACAGAATTTTGCTCTTGAGTAGAGGAATTTACCAGTCAAATTACAGATAAGAATTTTAGAGAGGGGAAAATAAAACTTACTGTGTAGAATCTCCCACTTCCTAAATGAGAAGATTACATCTTTTTGCCTTTACATGAGGTCTTTGGTGGAACGGATGTCCTCATAGGTAGGTACACCAACTCATCTGCTGATAACACTGCCACAACTTCCATTAGCTGTTTCTCCTCCATTTCCTATCAAACTCTTCTGAGGTGTCTCAAGTTATCAAGGCTGCGGAACACTAAACAAAGACCTTAGTTACCTGTCTTTATTATCTGAGATCATGTACAACCTGCAACTATAAAAACATATCCAGCGTACTGTATATACATAAATGGGGAAATACATTTAAAATATCACTCACGTTGAATACTAAGTCAAACTTAGACTTCTAGGCTATGATTTATTTTATGCTAGGGAAGTCTTATAGTCATGTGATGCTCTGTTGTGATTCTGGGATGGATGGCTCACAGAAACCTCTGCTGCTTACAGCAGCATGCCAGCCTAGGTGTATCTGCCACTAGTCACTAATATTCTCTACTGAAATGCTGTATGTTAAGATTTGTGAAGTCTGACATGCTCCATATCTCTGGTTGCATACTAGGATCAGGAACCTGTTTCCTGCATAAGAGAATATTGAGCAATCTAATTGGAAGGTGTAGCTTCAGAGCCCAGCAAACACAGATACAGTGAGCAACAAGTTCATTTCATAATATTGAAAGAGGGAAAGCTACAAAAGAAGTAAAAGTATCTAGAGGTAGAGAAGGGGAGAGTAAAGAAGCCAGCAGAGTGGTGGCTTGAGGTGGAAGAGAATGTTATGAGTTTTGTCCAACTGCCATAATTATTTCTCCACAGTTGCCCTTCTCCAACATCCAGTACGTTGGTTGTGCTCCTGATATTAACCAAAGTCATCTGGCCTCTTTGCTGTTCACAGTTATTCATCCAATCATGTATACAAGTAATTTTGTTTTGTTTTTTCAGGAGCTTTTGGCTATTTTGAAGTGACTCATGATATCACCAAATATTGTAAGGCAAAGGTATTTGAGCACATTGGAAAAAGAACACCAATAGCCATTCGATTCTCCACTGTCGGTAAGGTGGTGTAATTATTATGTGTGGCCTCTTATATAACATGTATAGAATTGCTAGTGTAATATATTGTGGAATTGTGTAAAATTTCATGTACTTTTGACCACTTCGCTTGCCCTCTGCCAACTTACTCTTCTCCCCCCTAGATTTATTCTAAAATCTTGAGTAGTGTTAAGCTGCTGCCATTTCATGTAACATCAGTCTACCATAGACATTTTTCCTCCCAAGTGTAAGAGAAAGTATGGTATTTTCAGGAGACTTTGGTTCTATTCCTTGCTCTGTCATAGGCTTTCTTTATGAATGTGGGCAGGCTGTGATTAACACCTTTCTGCCTTGGTCCTCCATTAGAATAATTATCGTTATTTTTCATTCTTACCTGGCAGCAATGTTGCGAGGATAAATTCATTATTGGAATGAGGACCATAACAAAACAGCTTCCTGTAAAATAAAATAAACTATCCTTTCTCAAATCCAAAGAGGGATAAGTTACAGCTTTTTACAATTGACTTCAAAGGCCAATATCTTGTACATTATATGACTGAAAATGTAATCTTTTTTATGTCATTAGAAAGTGACAAGTATCAGAGGGATAGCCATGTTAGTCTGGATCTGTAAAAGCAGCAAAGAGTCCTGTGCCACCTTATAGACTAACAGATGTATTGGAGCATGAGCTTTCGTGGGTGAATACGAAGAAGTGGATATTCACCCACAAAAGCTCATGCTCCAATACATCTGTTAGTCTATAAGGTGCCACCGGACTTTTTGCTGCTTTATTAGAAAGTGGGAGGTTCTAAAGCTGTTTATATTTTGCAGTACTTTTATAGTTACAAGTTTTTGCATCTTTTGTGATAGTTGTTCTAAAATCTTGAAGATGGTAAAATCATGAGGATTCTTGAGTGTTCTGGAACAATGTAAAGAGTCTATAGATCTTAGTAACCTGGTGGACTTCCTCGTGTAGTTCAAAGCTCTGGCAGCCGAGCAACATTTATTTGCACTTAGGATCTGGAGGGGCAATTTGAGTTACTGACAGAACAGAGCATGTACTAAAGTAGGCTGCTGAGCTTTTTCAGCACTGCTTACATGAGTTTTCTCCTGTCTGTATAGCATCATAGGGCTTGTCTATCCATGGACTCTCAGGAAATTCATAACGATTTAACTAGTGGTGTGAAGCTAAGGCGTATTAGTTAAAGCGTAATAAATTGCTGTGTAGACATACTTTTTCAGAAGTAAAGTGGGTTAATTAGGAGCTCTTGTCTACATGTAAGGAATTCTGGTGTAAAAACTTCTAATAGGTCAGGTTGGTATAACTTATTCAGTTGCACAAGAGTTATTCATGGATCTACAGACGCGTTGCTCACTTTGTCTACAATGTGTTACAAGCATTCAGGTGCCTGAAATATACTAAAATTCTCCAGTGTGGATAAGGTTTAAAAAGAATGCGCCCACATCTTGACATATATGCGTTTCTTCTAGCTGGAGAGTCTGGTTCAGCTGACACAGTTCGTGACCCTCGAGGCTTTGCAATGAAATTCTACACAGAAGAGGGTATCTGGGATCTTGTAGGCAACAACACTCCCATCTTCTTTATCCGTGATGCCATTCTGGTGAGTGAGACCATACGTGTAGGTGGTTTCAGCAGATGAGATAAAGAAGTCCAAGGACTTGTACAAGTGGTGAAGAAAGAGTACAGAGAAACATAAAATACAGATTGGCATTGAAATCTTATTGTACCCTGATAGTTCAGTACAAATTTGAAATTTTTTGACTGAAAATGAAGCTACTTTGAGAAGTAATTAAGCTTATTTGCATTTAAAGAAACAATCTGTATAACTTCAGAATGGCTAGTAAATAGGCTTAGTATTTAATACGTTTGTATTTTTACTTTTTGTGTGATCAATATCACTAGTATGAGTCAAAATGGGTAAGATATTTTCCACCTGTCATTTGAATTTGGATCATTTAAAATTTTTTCACTTTTGAAAAGTTCCTGTAACCTGTTTAAATGTTGAAACAAATTTAGACCTTGCTCATTACTCATTATCCATTTTTGTTATTTGGTAAGAGGATAGTCTTTTAAATGTGTAAAGTAGTTACATTGACATTAAAACTTTTGTAAAATGCAGGCCTATTTTGAATGAGAGGGCAGGATTATTATCTCTTTCAAATTCAGTTAAGACATTGGAGATAATTGCCTAATATATCACTATAGTTCACTCGATCAGGGCCAAATTTGGCAGTCTTTAATTGTGCAAAACTCCCACTGAGTTCAGTGGAAGTCTTGCTTAATTTAAAACCATAGAATTTGGTCCAGTGTAAGTTTTGTCCCTTTGTCTTAAATGCTTTTTATATGTGCCAGTATGCATCCCAATATAGGGTTGACTGCACCTCATGCATGTGAGATAGGAGACATGTATGTGCCCCATGTCTCCTTATGTGCCCATATAAAAGCATAAGAAGACCTGATGACCAACCTCCTGGTTCTTTGCTCAGCCTAAACTCCTTAATAGTGAAAAATCTTCGTAATTATGCATGATCTTCTGTTTTGACTTGTTTGGTCAGACACCCCTCTATATGCTCCCACCCTATATAGTATTTCTGTAATGGCAGACTCAAAACCTGCAGGAGCTTCACATCCTGTCTATACTGTGATGAGATAATTATCTTTAAGGACAGGCACAATAGGTGCCTCTTCCATCTTGGAAAATATCATATTCTGAGAAGATGCTTGGTATACTTATCCTGCTTCTCAAGGACTTTTACGTTGTTAAGCAGTATCACCACCTTCTAGAGCAGTCCATGAAGGTCTCATCAGATCCAGAGGAAAGGAGCTCCAGAATCTTCCTTAATAGACAATCCTGCATCATCTAGCATCCCATAGAACAGACAAATGACTCTTAATACTATGGAGCAGTTGGCACCAAAGAGAGACCTGGTGACAGCATTGGCATCAGGACCAAAGCAAACACCTACATTTCAGGCGTAGAAGTTGTGCATTGAAAGGAGTCTCTTGCCTTGGTGGTTGGAGCAACTGAAGAAGGTCAATGTCCTCCAACAAGGACTGGTAAAGCAGAACATTTCTTGATAAGTTCTTGAAACCCACAGCATCCAGGACTGGGGAGAAGAAGACAGCAATGCAGCAGATTACCAGCATTGACCCCGGTGACAAAGGTGCTCCCAGTGGCATTGACCCCAGCCTTGGGGGAGGAGGCTTGGGTTGAACCAGGTACATCCTGGTGCCAAGATATCCACCGCCACAGATACCAAAAGCATCTTATTCATTAGTGCCGCTCCCCGAGAAGGTCTTCTTACTCCGTACTATCACTTGGGCATGCTTTTCCCGGTCGTCATACAGGGAACCATCCCTTTTGAAGTCTGCAGGTGTGTCATCACCAAGAGATCTATGGACTTTTACAGACCCCAATGGCCAGCAGCAACCAAGATTGGAATTGGTCCAGTCACCTGTACCCATATGGGATGCCACCATGGGCCTGTTTGGGTCTTGGGTCTACCTTCACAGGCACTGAGAAATCTATATCCACCATGCGGGAGAAGTTTGCTCCAGCAGCTTCCCTGGCTGGATTGTCAACACTGAAATATCAAGAGGAATGGCATCCAGGGGCACAAAATCAACACCTTGTCTTGCCTCCTAGGCATAGTTCCACATCATTGCCAGATGAAGTGATATGCTTGACACTAGTACTGGAAGACGTCAGAGTTGTCCAGGAGCTGCTTGTGTGGATTGCTGAGACTCTAGAGAGCGAGACTTCAGTCATCTCAGAAAAGCCCCACAAGCTATTCAACATCCTATCAGCTTCTGGTCCTTGCAGAATCATCCTCCCCATTAATGAGAGATTACTAGATCCAGTGAAATCTCTGTGGCAGATGCCAGCTGTTATATCCCCAGCAGCAAAACCTATTGAGAAGAGGTGCCAAGTACCCTCTGTGGGGGTTGAGTACTTCTACACCAGAACACCGGATCCTTTAGTTATTTCAACTATACTTGAAAAGTCAAAGTCAAATGAGTACGCTGAAGGACAAAGACTCCAAATGCTTAAACCTGTTTGGGTGGAAATCCTACTCATCAGCATTGCTACAGCTACGAGTGGCTTATGTCTGGCCCTGGTGGCTAGGTATGACTTTGGCATGAGACAGGCAGGGTGACATGTTTCCTTGCCAAGTTCCCTCATGACTACATTGAGGAACTCAAAGGCACAATAAAATGATGGCTTTAACTGGCATCTGTTTTAGCCTGCAATCAAACTCAAAATGTCTTTCGGAAACCTGCTTGGTTCCCTGCCAGCTTCCCCACCAAGCTGCTTGGGAAACTGGGCTTCCAGGGTCTTCCAGCAGTTCAGCCCTCTGGACTGCCTCAGGGTTTCCAGGGTCTGTGACTCCAGGAAAACCTTGCTATGCCAGGGTTTCCAGGTTCCCTGCCATGAAGTAGTGATGTTGAAAACCTTGGAAGCCCTTAGCTCTAGCTGGGGTTTCCTCAGGAGGGCACCTGGAACTTGAATTGGGGCTGTCAGGGCTTCCAGATTCCCTGCTGCAGAGCTGAGGGCCAGGTAGTCCTGGGGTTAACTCCCAGGATTTGCAGCTCTAGGGCAGCCTCACAGTAGAGACTTCCAGGCTATAAGGACCTTAGAACTTCCAGACTTTTTAACCAGCTGGCTCATCATGCAGCTGGTTCTTGTTCATATAAATATTTCACCAGTTCAGGCTTGAGGGTGAAATTAACATAATCGTTTTGTTGGTAGTATCTGGACAAAGCTGAAAACTCCTCAGTGCTCTGTTTTTTCCTTTTGTTACAGCTTCTCCCACCTCTAACTCTGACCTGTCACTCCTAATACCATCTTGAAGTGCTGATGATTTCATACCTGCCCCACAGTAGCTTAAAATATACTTTAAGTCAAGAGCCATATTCCATTTATTGTGGCTGAAGTCGGTTCTATATATCAAGATACTATGTGATCTGTTTTCTTGAAATGCTAGTAGTATATAAAGGGACTCTGAGCATAATTGTAGAGGACTTTGCAAGAACTGACTATCTTCAAACTTTTAATTCCAGTAAATTCATCTTAATTTTGTTTTTGTTTGAAATTAGTTTCCATCCTTTATACATAGCCAAAAGAGGAACCCTCAGACTCATCTGAAGGATCCAGACATGGTATGGGACTTCTGGAGCCTTCGCCCTGAATCTCTGCACCAGGTGGGAGCTTATTGTATTTTGAACTCAACTTATTCTTCCATGAACAGGGAACTCGCATATTAAGTCATGTTTTGTTCAGTTTTTTTAACATTTCAGTTTCTTGGACAGTCTGGAAATTTCTATTAT
Source organism: Chelonoidis abingdonii (assembly GCF_003597395.2). Taxonomy (NCBI): domain Eukaryota; kingdom Metazoa; phylum Chordata; order Testudines; family Testudinidae; genus Chelonoidis; species Chelonoidis abingdonii. Next base: position 70,034,470 of record NC_133772.1, read on the forward strand.
CTTTTTGGACCAGTAAGGCTATATAATAATCTTAAATTATTAACAGTTAACCGAAATACAGTGAAACTCAAATTATATACTTTTAGCTACCTGTTAAACTGTAACTACTAGATTCTGGGACTTTTTAAAATTTTCTGTTAAGTTAGCCAATGATTAAAGTGATTATCTAGTGTCCTTATTTTTCTTAGCTGTATTTTACTCGGACCAACACAAAAGTAAAGAATTTAAGACTATCAGTATGCTACTGTTGAATTAAAGCAGCTGAACCATTCAGAAACAGCAACGACTTACTGTTTAGTCAACCAAGTATAAGAAAAATAACATCAAAAAATTAAAAATATTTCTGGGAAGATAATGCTGATATACTTTTAAATCTGTATAAAGCAGTAATTTTTCCTTCTGCCTAAATGTTTAGGGATTGATATCAGCACACATCATAAATTTCAGAAACAGTGATGGTCAGAAAACAGTAAATAAAGAGTGTGGTATACATTTGGAATGTTAGTGTAAAAGTAAACATTGGTAAAAGATGAAAAGCTCAGTAACTTTAAGAAAAAGTGCTTGATATTAAATGGTTTTGTGCAACCCCAAATTCAAGAACAAACAGCATTTTCTGTGGCTATTGAATGCTGTGCATGGAATTACTCTGCCTTGAAGGGTTTTGCTAATACTGGTTTGTTGAGGATTTTAACTTTTTTTATTTTTTTTATTTTTTTAAGTTCAAAATATGGTGCTTGCTGGAAAAGTTGTCACAGTTAGCTCTAAAACTACAGTAGCTAACTTATTCCTCTTGAAAAAAATCATTGTAATCACACATTAGGTTGGTTCCCATCTTTCACTTCATTGTTAAATATTTCATATAGACTTAACTTTATTGCATGTTCAGCATCTTCAGTGATCCAGTTATTAGAGCTGTTGTGATTATGTTTCAGAAGTTTTCAAACACGAAATTAGTCAAACAGGTCTTGGCACATGAACAGTCATTATGGTCTGCAGTATAAGACCATTTCCATTTATACCTTTGATTAGAGGAGCCTATGTGCTGTTTATGGATTAATGACTTTATATTGGATCAGTTTATTAATTACTAGAATGGACTATGCTTTTTATTTAGGTGTCTTTCATGTTCAGTGATCGTGGTATTCCAGATGGGCACCGTCATATGAATGGATATGGATCTCATACCTTTAAACTGATTAATGCTCATGGCAAAGCCATTTACTGCAAGTTTCATGCTAAGGTATTGGTTTTAAGTTCGCCTACTTTGTGCTAAATACAAATCCACCGTTATAAATTGGAGTATAATAGATCAAAATGTTCTGCAATAGGTGGTTCTGCAAATTTGTATGCAAATCTTGGGAATATTATATAATCTTGCAGGTCTCATTCAGGAAAGATCTTACAGGCATTAGAGTACTAGTCGAATTTAAGAGATCTATAAAAGGTTTTTCTGTATGCTTTACTGGCTGTTATTACAAGAATCTTTTCAATCCATCATTAAACATACATAAAGGGCCAGGTTGTCCCTGCTTTGATTTCCACTCTGCTTCCCATATGCTGTGATTAGCAGAGATGATTCTTCAAAGATCTTAGTATGTTACCACTTATGGTATTCAAGGTGTTTACACAGTGAGCTTCTGGAACCTTCTGGAAAACCATGCTGGTTGTGTCTGCTGCAGCTCTCTTATGACCCCATAGGTTTTGGGTCTGAGGGTTGTGTAAGGGAGGAACAGTCCTGAACACCTTTCTTGCAGCCATTCAGTGCAGATGTAGGAATCCTACATATACCCATGCCCAACCCTATCACACTTCATTTTCCTTAAAGTTCTTTTATATATATTTAAGTACTAAGAATAATTTCTAGGATAGTAAGGATTTTGGGGGTTTTGTGTGTATTTCAGAAATGGCATCTTAGTCTATTTTGTGCATGTGATGCACTTGGTTCCTTGGTTCATACAGCCTAGGGTATAGTCCAGAGAGGGATTCAGTAGATGCACTTCTTATCCAGGATTTTTCTGGAGTCCAGTGCTTACGTCTAGTTTTCTTTTTGCTTAGGAGAATCATATCTCCTGATGGGGTGAGAGGTGTGTTGGGCTTTCACATCCAAAGTCCAAAAAAACAGTCAAGCAAGGCTCCAGATCTTCCTAATGCTGAAGTTTCAGCAGCAAAATCTGCAGAACAGTCTGAGATCCATGGTCTGGGTTACATGCGAAGTCTGGACTGGCTGTCATTAGCACCTGAGTGATTTTGAATTCTTACCATAACTTGCCAGAGATAAGACTAAGTCTAATGTGGTTGTAGCTCCAGTTGGAGACAAGCCAAAGACCTCAAGTCAAGGGCTCTGGTTTTGGTAGCTCTTTGGAACAAAAGCCCTCAGACCCCTGTCCCCAGGTTAGAAGGGAGCTTTAGGGCCTAGCCTGTCCAAGAGGGTGCTGAAATGTCCTTAGGATCTTAAGCTAATTAAGGCTCCAGAAACTATAGCTGATGCATTGATTCCCCAATATAAAGCTAAAAGAGGTTCCCTGAGAACTTGCCTTTTTCTACTGTTGATGTAGGCCTTTGAATCCTTGGGCTCTTCCTAGCTTTGTTGAGGCAACTCTGAGCCTTTTTTCTTTGCTCCAAAACACAAGGAAATGAGAATGCAGTTTCTAAGCACTGAAAATTATTCCAGAAATAAAAAGCACCATTCTCAAGAAGATACTTTTAATCAGTCTTTCAACACCAAAGACTGCTTTCCTCTTGCCCTCTGTTCACCCCCAAAACACCCTATACAGGAGAGGGTAGATTTGTGTAGCTGGGTAGAAAGCCCTCTTTTTCAGAGGATATACCCTAGGGGATGTTTTTGTTCCATTCATGCCCCTTCTATGCCTCTTGGGTGGCATAAAAGGGAATACAGAATCTGACCTCTAGTACCAAACAGAGTACATTAAGCAGTTACCTAATTTTATTATTTTTAAAAATATTCTGTTACCTTGCCGAGCTCAAATTAAGAAAGGGGACAATGTTCAGATTGTACTGTGGAGTGGTATTTAATTTACCTGCTGAAATTCAGATGTAAAGTGGAATATACAAACAGTCTAATAGTTCTTCAGTTTGCTCTTTTTTTTATTCCTGCGGTATTTCATAGCCAGTTTTGTTTAATTACAAATGGTAATGAGTGTCACTTCATTTAATTACTATTAGACTGATCAGGGCATCAAAAACCTTTCTGTCGAAGAAGCAGGAAGATTGGCTTCCACTGATCCTGACTATGGATTGCGTGACCTTTATAATGCCATTGCCAATGGAAACTATCCATCCTGGACTTTCTACATTCAGGTTATGACATTTGAAGAAGCAGAGAAGTTCCCATTTAATCCTTTTGATCTAACTAAGGTAACTAACTATGGTGTGTGTATGTGTGCATATATACAAAAAAATACTAAAGTTACAAAGTCAAGCAGTCAGAGAGGAAATGCCAGTATTAAGTTGTATGTGCAAACTTAATTCTCCCCTTCCCCTTCTACATATGCATTATGTCCTAACATCTCACAAGTGGGTGGCAGAACCAACAATAGACCTTCCTCTCCTGGGTCCCAGTCTAATGCCTGAAACACAAAAGAATATCCTGTTTTTTACTACCTCCCTCTTCATTCACTATTCATTATGTGCTCTGAATGAGGAGGGAATCTTAGTCAGATAATGTGATCAAGTGAATAAAGAGCATATCATAATGTATACAGACAATGGGGCCAAAATAGGGCCGCATAGCAACCTTAATTCTGGAATTGTCTAACATTTGGGTTCTTGACTTTGCAACCTTAACGTGTAATTTCCTAGATCTTTGTTTTCAGTTTTCTTTCAAAAAGAGACAAATTCCATTCCTGTGGAACTATTCCTGTCCCACCTTCCACTCCTGCTCCAAGGAAAAAAAAAATGGGGTAATGAGTAGGATTTGAGCCCAGGATTTCTAGATCCATACCACAGACCTCTAATACCATTGGAGATGGAGTAACTGGTAACAGAGAGAGGCTATTAAACAGCATAGGGTAATGTGATACAGTTTGCCAGTGGATTATGCAATTAAGTAGGTAATAGATATTTGGAGCTGGGAATCTTGGTTTCTGGTATTGGCTCTGGAAGGCTGTGATCTAGTAGATTGGGAATGTTCTTTTTGAAAGGCTGTGTTGCTGTTTGGATCAGGCTTGGCTCTGCAATGTTAGAAACCTGAGTTCTTTCCCCAACTCTGATAGAAACTACCTTGAACAGCCTCTCAGTTACTTTATCATGTAAAATAGGAGCATGAAGCCTTCATCAATAATGATGACTTTGCAGTACGAAGCATTAACACTTCCAGTCAGTGGAAGAGGAATTGAGACTGGAACTTATGGTCTCTTTCTTGCTCAGCACAACTTCCCTGAGGCCAAAAGGATGGGATGACTGCTGCTTCTGGGGCCCAACTCAAGCATAATCTCTGTACCTACCATATAGGAAGCTGTGTAGGGGCCTGGGAGCTTGCTTTTTATAGATGGACCATGTTCTGTGATTGTATCAGCAAGCTCTGACAAGCTCTTCTGAGCATGTTCAAATGGCAGGGTTTTTTTTTTCAGAGCCTCATAACTTAGCTAAATTTAGGTGGGTTTTCCTGGAGAACAGTAAAATGTACTTCTCTGATATCAGGTCTAATCCTCTGCCAATCATCAAGTTCTTGCTTCAAAGTATGGCAATGCTAGAGTGCTTAAAGAACAGTAGGGGAAAATGTTAGCATTGGCAAGCCCTGCATGCTTTTATCTAACGTTCCTCTTGAAAGTGGTTAAACTATTTTTGCTCAAGTACTTTTAGTTTAAAAAAAAAAAAAAAAAATCCAGCCTGGTCCAGCATGGAAAATTTCCACCCAAATTGTTACTAATTGGCAAATTTATAAGCTGCTGAAAGCAAAATCTTGTAATGGAAAGTACTACTATGTTTCTTAAAGTGTATACTTCCCCCCAACCCCACCACCCAATATCATTCATTACCAAGATTAAATCTAGGCACAATGACTGCATTAAGTAGTTGAATCTGGTTTCTTGCTGTGTTTTATAACATGTAGTAATCACAATGTATGTATTATGTTTTCTAGGTTTGGCCTCACAAATCCTATCCTCTAATTCCTGTGGGAAAACTTGTCTTGAACAGGAACCCTGTCAATTATTTTGCAGAGGTAGAACAAATAGCCTTTGATCCAAGCAACATGCCACCAGGCATTGAACCTAGCCCTGATAAAATGTTACAGGTAAACAGAGCAGCTTGGTATATCACTCTGACACAGAGTAAATCTCCTACATGGCATTTTCTCTTTGTAAGGCTATGTCTACATTTAAACCTCTTCAGTGGCACAGCTGCAGCACTTCAGTGTAGATACTCCATTACAGCGACCAAAAGGGTTCTTATGTCACTATATTTAAGCCACCTCAGCGAGAGATGGTAGCTAGGTCCAGAGAAAAATTCTTCCATTGACCTAGTGCCGTCTATACCAGGGATTAGGTTGGTTTAACAACTTAGAGATGTGGATTTTTCACACCCCTGAGCAATGTAGTTGGATCAGCCTAACTTTTTAGTGTTTATGCCTAAAGCTTTCTTATTAGTGTGGGTGTTACATATCCTGATAGGCGATATAGCATCTTTTGATTATCTCATGTTTATGACTTTACCCTGTACTGATCTCTTCTTTTGGACTGGTGAATTCCATATCCGCTTTGATAACCTAATTTCTACACTGAGTCACGCTGAGCTTTTCATTTTCCTCTAATCATCTTATTCACCTCTTAACTCCTACTCTCTCTTTAGTCAGGCTTTTTAATTAAATGTTGAACAATCAAGTCAATATGTCTCAAGCATTTGGAAATAAGTAATTTAATTACAGTATTAGTGTGTAGCCTGGAATGGCTACAGTCTACAGCCACTTACACTGATATCAGTGGTGTATAGCTGCACTTCAGGTGGTGTAAAATACACCTGCATTTATTACCAGTTGCAAAATCAGTGGTCATTTCTCAGAAACAAGCCCCCAAATTTTTAAAATTAATGGAAGTCCATTTTAAGTAACTGCTGATACTACTTCTAGTAGTCTGTGTGCCTATATTTATGCTTTTACAAGTATAAATATTTATAATTCATTTATGAATAATTTAAAAGATGTCTGATTTCTGAGCACAGGTTTTTTGTACACTTCTCTCACCTGGTTTGCAGGTTAACTTCTTTCTCCCAAACCATAGTTCTGGGAAGCTTCTACTTTCTGCAGATACTTCATTCAATACACACACTTACTCCTAGAACTATAGGGATTATAAGAGTCACCTGTTTCCATGGTTTAATGGAAGGAAACTGGTTTAATCAATTACAAAATTGATGTGATTTAGTTAAACAATAAGAGATTAAAGGCTTTAACTGACTAGTAAGTTTTTGGGCTAGGCGCAGTCCATAGTAAATAGTTCACGTGATTGTTGTGGAGCTAATATCAAGTCTTTCCATTTTCAGATCAGATATTCTTTTGATCGCTCCTTCTGTCAGCCCCTTCATGGTTTGGTTTACAGTGGGGATTTTAATTTGTTTCTATAAAGTAGTAAACAATTTGTTTCTAGTATTACATAAGTAGTCACTTGTGCTTATGTCACATTACTTACTTCAAAGCCTCTTTTAAAAAATAGTCACTGCAATGTTGTTATGGAAATATGAAAGAAAAATAAAGGGAGGGGTATGAGAGAGAAACAGAATTTCAGAAAGAATCATTGAAGGTTCAGAACAGCTTGTTGTTTTGACTTTTTATCTATATGAGGATTAAGGATTATGAAATGATTATTTCCATGTTGCAAAATGTGCATTTCCTCACACAACTGCTTATTTCAGTGTTTAGTTTTAAAAGGTAGTCATGAAAAATATGCCCAGGGTCAAACTGATTGCCATATGTGGAGTTAGGAAGGAAATTTCCCCCCAGTCAGGTTGGCAGTGACCGTGGGAGGTTCTGGTCATCTCCTGCGGGGTAGGATGCTAGTCACTTTCCAGGATTTTCTGAGTATATCTCACTTAATTTCCCTGCCATTGTGGAGACTTCAGGCATTGGTACACCTCAGTCTTCCTATTCGCTGCCCGTGACACACAATAGCCTGGTCTCCTGTGATCTGTAATACTTTGGTCTAATTTAGGTTGTTGGATTTAGCATGAGGGTGCTGCGTAGTGGCCTGTGATATATGGGAGTTCAGACTAGATCACCTAGTGGTCCCTTCTGGCCTTAAACTCTAACTAAATATAAAAAATGTTGAATATACAACATGTCGTCATTGTGATTTTTTAGGGTCGTCTTTTCGCATATCCTGATACTCACCGACACCGTTTAGGACCCAACTACCTACAAATACCTGTGAATTGTCCCTATAGGACTCGTGTGGCCAACTATGAGAGAGATGGACCTATGTGTGTGTCTGACAACCAAGGTATCCTGAAAAATACTTTTTAGAAAGTAATATATTTGCATTATGTATAGAGTCATTAAAATTGTTTGTTTTAATCTTGAAGATAGGCTGATTTTGTTCTGAAATGACCTATCACTTAGCAGGAGTAGTTGAAAACAAACTACTCTGAGCAGTGAAACACTAAAATACTCTTTTCGGTGTCTTTGTAGCAGTAAACAGACTGAATATATTCAGTTCCATATAGATTGTTTTCTAAATAACGAGGTTTACCTTTTTTCTAATTAAAGTGTAGTAGAAGTATGCAGAAGCTGCTCCTTAATAAGAACTTTACTAAATTTTCAGTCATGGATCCATAATATTTAAGTGCATATCATTGTTAATATCTGATCAATTTTTATCATTTATGCATAGAGATGTAGGTATAGACCTCAGTATTGATACAAAAATGGTTATAATTTATTCTTATGTTACTTACAATTGTTTTCATACATACAATGCTTGGAGAATATAATAGCTTACATGCTTATATTTAGTTGCTTATTTAATTACTGTAACTCCTCACTTACCATTGTAGTTACAGTCCTGAAAAATGCGATGTGAAGCAAAATGATGTTAATTGAATTCAATTTCCCCATAGGAATTAATGTAAATGAGGGGGTTAGGTTCTAGAGAAATTTTACACACACACAGAGTCTCTCTCTCTCTCTCTCTCTCTCTCTGTTTTAAACAAACAATTTAATACTGATACACAGTGATAATTGAAGCTTGGTTGAGGTGGAGGAGTCAGAATGTGGGATATTTCCCTTACTGCTAAATGATGAACTAGCAATTGGCTGAGCCCTCAAGGGTTAACTGTTCCACTCTACAAGGCAGCATGAATGGAGGGACAGGAGACATCACAGACAGAGACACACACGGGGTGGGTGTGTGATGTGTGTGTGTGAGAGAGAGAGAGAGAGATGCGCATTTCCCCTTTAAGTATACTGCCTTGTTAATAAAATCCCTCCTTATCTGTAAAGAGTTAAGAAGCTCAGATAACCTGGTTGACACCTGACAAAAAAGACCAATAAGGGGAGAAGATGCTTTCAAATCTGTGGGGAAAGGTTTTTGTTTTTGTTCTCTCGGAGTCAGCGAGGAACCCAGGCAGGGAAAATACATTTCCCGAAGCCATATCTGAACTAAGCATCTAATATTGCAGAAATAGTAAGTAATAGTAAGGAAATGCATTAAATTATCTTTTGTTGCAGCTTGTGAATTTTCCCTGTGCTAAGAGGGAGACTTATCCCTGTTTTTGTAACTTTAAAGTTTTTCCTGGAGGGGAAATCCTCTATGTTTTGAATCTTTTTGTTACCCTGTAAAGTTATCTTCCATCTTGATTTTACAGAGATGATTCTTTTATCTTTTTTTGAATAAATTCTTCTTTTAAGAACCTGATTTGATTTTTCATTGTTTTTAAGATCCAAGGGTTTGAGGCTGTGTTCGCCTGTACCAATTGGTGAGGATATTATTCTCAAGCCTTCCCTAGGAATGGGGGTGTAGGGCTTGGGGGAATAGGACTCCCAAGTGGTCCTTTCCCTGAGTCTTTGTCTAAATCTCTTGGTGGTGGCAGCATACTGTTCAAGGACAAGGTGGAATTTGTGCCTTGGGAAAGCTTTTAACCTAAGTTGGTAAAAAAAAAAATAAGCTTAGAGAGTCTTTCATGCGGGCCTCCACATCTATACCCCGGAGTTCAGAGTGAGGAAGGAACTCTGACAGGATGTGTTACCAGAACTATAAACCAAGGGGGGAAAAATGAGTCTCTTCCTCCTCTTTGCCAAGAAAACCCTTAGTTTAAACCCACACAAAGAATTCTAGAAATATCCTTCTTGAAGTTGATTTCCTATGTAAACACTCTGAAGTTTTCATGGTTTAAATTTGAAGGAGAATATTTGATTGGGAAATATTTTACAGAAGATATTAGTTACTTCCATCCTTTCCATGTTTAAGGTGAAAGAAAACCATTGCTTCTCAAATTCTTAAAATGGTATAAAATTGTTTTTGAGATATTTGCAGTTTTGCGTCTAAATGCAAGCCATCATATAATAACTGCCTGATCCATGGTTGTGTGAATAGTGAGATTTTATGTACAAATGTAACAAGATAATTCAGTGCTATAACTGGTTACTAAGAAGCCATTTTAATAAGTATTGATAACTAATTCTCAAATTAATATCTGGCATTGCTTAAGCAACTTGTTACCAAACTCAAAGACAAGAATCTTCTCTCCAAGAATGGTAAGAAAAAAAGACAATACCATCTGTGATGACCATTTAAGTTCAAAGACACTCTTAAGTAGGGATGTAAATACCATTTAAAAGCTAACCGTTTAAGCAAAATATTTTAATAGTTTAAATGGCTAACTGATCAAAGGGCCAGCTGGGGCTAGTGCAAGGGTAAGCAGTTAAGATGGGTTAACCGGTTAACATTTTACATCCCTACTGTTAAGAACTATTTAATTTTACAAAAATTACTTTCAGAGCTCAGAGGAAATAGTGCTTGGATTCATTTGAAAGGGAATTTCAACTTCTTGTAAGCCCTGGTGGAGTTCAAAGGATTAATCTAAAAAAATATGCTGAATAAAAAGTTAGAATTCTATCCTTAAAGATGTTCTGCTAATTTACCACCACGAAGACTAATGCAAAATAACCATAAAGTTGAAGAATTACAATCCTGCTGTATATTCAGTAGCATACAGCATATTCGTAAGATGAAGATAGATACTAAAATCATCAGACAAAGGTGTTAAGGTACTGAACTATGACTGATATCCGAGGCAACCAAGCCCCTGAAAGAGGGGTTGCCTTCCTCTACAGAAAGATAATGGAAAGGGAAGAGAGGTATAAATAAACCTCTCTGAACTAAAGGAGTAAAAGCAGAACTCAGTTCAGCACGGTTTGCCTCTTTATAAGCAAGCAGCAGCAGCAACAAGATAGCTGAGAAGGCAAAGAAGCCACAACGCACAGCATCAGGAAGAAACAGCCTCCCAATGCAGCACTGCTTCTGCCACCTAGACTTTAGCATCATTGGTGAGATGGAGATAACAAAAGCAGTGCCAAAGGATTTGCTTTAAATTTTTCCTGTAATAATTTTAATGGGATAGTGAAATGGTATTGTAATTTAAGGTATTAACAGCTTCTCTTGTTAAATGCCAGAATATTTAGACTATGTATTCCTAGAAAGGAACCATGAGCTGTCCTTGGTAAACTGCAAGAAATAATGGGATTTAATTTGAATGTAAGATTCTTAGTTTTCTTTCATTTTCCTGCATCAAAACTCTATCTTGACTGGCTTCTTTAAATTAACCAAGTCAAAAACTTTGATTTCATAGGACTTAGTTAAGATTACATAACTCTGCTCATTTATAAACTATTTAGGTTGTCCGTGATAAACCAAACAGGATTCATCAACCCCTAAACAGAATTTCTTTGTTCATGGTTATCCATGAGACAATAAGGCTATGTCTGCACTACAGTCCTTACAGCAGCAGAGCTGTACCACCGCAGCTGCCCCACTGTAAGGTCTCCTGTGTAGCTGCTCTATGCCAACAGGAGAGGTCTCTCCCATTAGCATAATTAAATGACAAGCAATGGAAGCTATGTCAACAGGACAGTGTCTCCCACCCACAGCACTGTCCACACCAGCGCTTTTGTTGGTAGTCATTATTAATAGATTCTTTTGTTTGTCTTTAATTGTGGTGTTCCCTAAGGAGTGATGAACCCCATTTGACTAAAATTGTGGGAGTAGAATCCCTGAATTGGTATTGAGAGACAATTAAGATATGGCCTACCATTTTTTGTTTTACTGGACTAAATTTAAGTAATTTTTGGGATAAAGGTAGTTGGTGCTCAACAATTTTAAACACCCGTTTTATCTCCCACAGGCCTTGATCCTACAAGATGCTGAGCATTCTGGCCCCTGATCCAGCAAAGCAGTCAAACACATGATTAACTGTTAGGAATGTGAGTGGTCCCATTGACGTCAGTGGTATATCAAGTAAATGGGACTACTCATAGGCTTAAAGCTAAGCATGTATTCAGGTGTTTTGCGACTGTGGTCAGAGCTCTCGGCATCTTGCATAATTGAGCCATTAAAAATGTGATGAGAGATCGTATGTGCAGGTGACTGAGCCTCCTTTTTGCACGGAACAGGTTCTCGTCACACAGGGAGTGGGGTTTAGATCCTGCCATAAGTTTTAATACCAGAAATTTTTAAGAAAACTCAGGAAATGAGAAATAGATAGATTCAAATTCAGACGTTAGAGCTGGTTGGAAAATTTTTGTTGAAAGTTTCCCTTCAGAAAACATCATTTTGACAAAACTGTGGGGTTGTGGGATTTTTTAAAAGAAATTTTCCACAAAAACAAATTTTCCAAAATAGAAATTTTTGTTTGCGGACATCATTTCAGAAAAATGGAAATATTGTTTCAAAACTAACTTTTTGTATATTTTTAGGTGCTTTATTTCATGACACCTGTAGTGATAGTGCTTAATGTGATTGACATTTGAAATACTCTTATTTTATTTTTTCAGAATTTCCATTTCACAGGAAACTTTGCTTTTATTCTGATTTAGAACAAAAACAAATGTTCAAAATTCCAAGTTTTGACCAACTATATCAGATACGCATTTCAGAATGCAGGACATTGTAACTGCTGAGCTATATCTTGTGCAGAATGTGAGGCAAAGTGTTGGCAATTGTTTTACAAAGAAAGCAAAGGAAATATAGGCATGATAGCAGGGTAAAAGGATTATCTAAATCAGTTTGAATATATTCCTTCAAGTGTGCTTTATAATTTCACTGTCTCCTAATCTAAACTAAAAGGCTGATATTCTGATCTTTTCTCTTAAAGGTGGTGCCCCAAATTATTATCCAAACAGTTTTACTGGTCCTGAAGATCAGCCCAGTTTGAAGGAGAGCCACATGTCTGTCGCATGCTGTGATGTGCAGCGCTTCAATAGTGCAAATGAGGATAATGTGTCTCAGGTAAACTATGTGAAAAGGACTTATTACATTGTCTGTCATGGAACTTGATTGTGTTATCCGGATGTGGGTTTTCCTTTGAAGCATCTAGCCTAAATTTAAGGACCATTCTGAGGAGGCTTTGAAAGATCTTTGCCAATTCATTTCAAGTATGGCTGCAAATTAATTGCAGTTAACTCGCGATTAACTAAAAGAAAAATTGTGATTAATCATGATTAATCACATTTCTAAATAATAATAGAATACCAATTGAAATTTATAAATATTTGATGTTTCTACATTTTTCAGATATATTGATTTCAATTACAAAACAGAATACAAAGTGTACAGTGCTCACTTTTTTTTTTAATTTGTATTTTTCAATTCACCTCGTACAAGTATATAGTCTGATCCTATTGTGAAAGTGCAGCTTACAAATATATGGAAGAATGCGGGTACAGAGCAGGAGACATACAGTTCTCCCCCAAGGAATTCAGTCACAAATTTAATTAACACACTTTTTTAATGCGTGTCATCAGCATGGAAGCATGTCCTCTGGAATGGTGGCTGAACCATGAATATTTAGCATATCTGGGATGTAAATACCTTGCAATGCTAGCTACAAAGGTGCCATGTGAATGCCAGTTCTCACTTTCAAGGGACATTGTAAATAAGAAGTGGGCAGCATTATAATTCCGTGTACGTAAACAAACTTGTTTGTCTTAGCAATTGGCTGAATAAAATATGGGACTGAGTGGACTTGTAGGCTCTAAAGTTTTACATTGTTTTTTAGGGGAATTGTGTAGCAAAAAAAAAAAATCTACATTTGTAAGTTGCAGTTTCACAATAAAGAGATCACATTACAGTACTTGTATGAGGTGAATTGAAAAATATTTTCTTTTTACAGTGCAAATACTTGTAATAAAAATAAAGTGAATACTGTACACTTTGTAATTGAAATCAGAATATTTGAAAATATAGAAACCTCCATACATTTATAATAAATTTCAATTGGTATTCTGTTATAGTTTAACACTGCAATTAAATTGCAATTAAATTGCAACTAATTGATATGCTTTTTAAATCTTGCAATTTAATCAAGATTAATTTTTGGATAGTTTGACAGCTGTAATGTCATGGACTGCTTTGAGTTTGACTGCCCAGCAAACAAACTGTGGTTCCTCTCAAATTCTTCTTGCACAGCACTTTGTTCAACTCACCAGACATGACGTGTTCAAATTTTCATGTACATGCCTTTGAGACTGAAGCATGCAAAATTGCACCTGCAAAAGAGAGATGACCTCTTTTATTGCAGTGTGATACCAAGAGAATATGAAGTCCAGTATTTTACCAGGAACGTATTTCTCCATATTTCATCACTTTTCTCTAGGTATCTTGGTAACACTACCCCTACTCTTAAGTACCTTTCCTTTAAAATACTGTCATTTCAGAGAACCTTTAAAAATGTTTCTTTACACTATGTAATGCAAATAGTCAATTTTTCGGGCCAACCTGAACACTAATACCCAGATGCAAAATTTAGCCCTGATTTTTTTCCAAGCTTGATGTAATTAGTTTTTGCGGATACCTAAACTATAACATTCATATCACACTGTGTTAATTGGTTCCAACAGAACTGAATTACATTGATATATAAGATAATGAAAGTAATTAGACAAACAGCAGTGAACACCAAATTTGTGACATACTGCTAGAAAGAGTGTTGCCAGTACATTTGCAAATCTCATTCATACATTTTTTTACAGATAGTGTCATAAAGGAGAAATATGTAATTGAAAGATACAATTGTAACAGTTACTTCCTGAAATAGTCTAATTTTAGAAACTGGAAGAGTAGTTAAAATTGATTTGTCTTGTAAAGCAGATGTAAAATTTCAAAATTTTAATTTTGTAAAACTGTCCAGCAGAATAGTGGTAATGGTTCTAGGAAGTAGAATGGCTGCATCTTTAATTTAATATTGATTTGGAAGTGCTACTTTCATCATCAGCATGTCCTTCTCTTTGCCTCTTTCTTATTTCTTCCCTCATCTAAAAACTTGAACTTGTACATCATGGCAGGAAGCAGTTTGAATGTGCTAGGAAAATACGAACCAGTATTTCATGCTTTCTTGTAATAGTTTAAAGACCTAAGCTTTAACAGTTTAACTATTATTAATGAAGAGCTTTTGATGGAATCAGTTTAAAAACTGGCCTTGCCTTGCATAAACTAAACTACTAACTTTGATCTTAAGGTGAGAGTGTTCTATACCAAAGTGCTGAAAGAAGATGAACGCCAAAGACTCTGTGAGAACATTGCTAGCCATCTTAAAGATGCTCAGCATTTCATCCAGAAGAAAGCTGTAAGTACAGTAAAAGCTTTATCTGGTGTGTTGGGGAAAGAGGGGGTGCCAAGTCATCAAAAATTCCGGTTAACTAAGAGTTATACTTATCTATGGAGAGAGGGAGTTTGAGTGCAGGAGGGGGCCTAGGATTGGGGCACAGAAAAGAGTGCGGGGCACAGGCTCTGGGAGGGAGTTTTGTTGTGAGAGGGGACTGGGGTAGGAGTGGTTTCAGCATGCTGGATCTGGGCAGCACTCACCTTGGAAAATTCTCCATAACTGCATCATATCTTTCTGCTCCTAGACAGACGAGCGGCCAGTCGACTGTGCTCCCTGCCTCTTCCTGCAGGTGCTGCCCCCACATTTGCCATTGTCCACGGTTCCCAGCCGATGGGAGCTGTGGAGCCATTGCTCGGGGTGGGGGCAGCACATGGAGCCCCAGCGGCTGGTCCTCTGCCTAGGAGCAGTAGGGACATGATTCCCGCTTCGGGGGAGCCACACAAAGCCAGGAAGGGAGCCTGCTGGCCCCACGCTAACCAGGCTTTTAATGGATACCGGAAATGCTGGTTTTAGAGCTTTCTGGTTGGTAAAGTGCCAGCTAACACAACTTTTACTGTAGGATCTTACTGTGTTAGCTTAAATCTAGCTTCTGTTGGTGTGTTACAGTATTTCAGTTGATCAACAAATTTGGGAATGAAAAGAGAGGGTCAGAAATTGTATTTTTGGAGAATAAGGTGATCTGTTCTTTATTTTATGTGAAAAATGACCAGTAGAGTGTAAAGAAGAAACATTTTTTTTACATCATTAACAAGGAGAATGCTAAAGCTGGCAGCATGATGAGCTGACACTTTCAAAACACAAATGTGGAAGTATAGTGATTTGTGCTTCCTGTATTGTGGGGTGGGCTAACAGAATTGTAAAGGTATTAAACTGCACAAGTGCTTTGCACTAGGTATTTAAAATAGTGATATCTTACTCAAAGCAAAACAAAAACAAAAAAACCCAACCACCCTCATTTGGTCAAGGCCATAAAGGTTTTATTTGGAGGATGAAAATTCCCCAAAATTTAACTTCACTGAAATATCCAGGAGAGTAGCATTAATGGTGCTAAGAGGAAGAATGGCTTCATCATCTCCAATGGAAAACACCTTTGCAATGTTTGTTTAATTTGCAGTAAATCAGGATGTTGTCCTAGGTGACTTAATACCTATCATTCACTCCTTGCTACCCGGTCTATTGATACGAACTGGTGCTTGATTTTGGGGACTTGTTGATGATATTTCTTATTAGATATTGCATATTGATGGCAGGCTTTGGAATTGGCAAGAACCAAGCATGAAGGTGAAACTGAGAAATTGTTCATGCCATGATTTTCCTTACTATTTCAGGTGAAAAACTTCACTGATGTTCATCCTGAGTATGGTGCCCGTATTCAAGCTCTGCTGGACAAATACAGTGCTGAAGCTGGCAAACAGGTGTGTTAGGGATGGTTTCTTTCTAGTTAACAAGGCTTTAATTGGCTGAATACCTTAACTTTGTTTCATGACTCTCTACCTTGATGGAATATAATTGAGGTTTTTTGTTTTTTTTTTTAAACTTGGAGGTAATTCAGTGTTTTGATAGTCAGACAATGAGATAATTACCATTAATTGCAATGATAATTGGTACAAATTAGTTGATGCATTACAAGGATTGAATTTAGTGGTTTTATATTTCATGCATATACTTGATACGCTAGTTAGCTTAACGCATGATAACCTTACCTCTAAAATTGCATAAAGGAAAAGGGATAAAATGGCAATTACTAAACAAAATGTTTCACTTGTGCTGTTTACTAAATAAGCACTGGTTAATTTCTTTAAAATGTTGATTTAACTGCATTCACATTTAAGAAACTTCTTAGTAGAATTTGCCCTAAATGTGTTTTTCATAGCCTAATTAATTTCATGTTGCTTTTAGGATGTGATTAGAACGTATACACAATCTACACGTCCAGCATCTCCAAAGGAACGATCTAATCTGTAATCTGGTTGCTACATGCATTTGGTCCATCCATGGATTTTACATCCACCTAACTGGAGTATAAGCTGTCAAAGATGTTAACAAATGTAGCAGATATCTGCACAAGATATAAATGCTTTTCAGGCTTGATGCAGTAATACAAAGTGTCTATTCTTATGTCTGCAATCAAGTGATTGACTGACTAATAATTTAGTACCTTCTAACACTAAGTGCTCTAGGCTGGTAATGATTTTATGCAGATCTCTCTTCAACATTTTTGTTTAGTTTTGGAAATTAACTCAAAATACTTAAATGAAAAGATTGTGTTTCAATTGGTTTTTTGAGATAAGGACCCTAATTTCTGGCTAAACTTCTGAAAACAACTTATAAATACTGTGATTATCAATATAGGTGAACTAATAGGGTGTTCAAGCTGATAGAACTTCACTTGATTTTGTCACAAATAAATTGCCCAGTATGTGTAATGTGAGCATTACAGTTAAAAAAATAAATAAATTGCAAGAAGTAAAGGAACCCATATACATACAGTAACTTTCTTGCTTAACTCTAGTTTCCTGTAGTACAATGTATCTGTAAGTTGTTAATTCATATCCAGGTGGAACAACAACTGAAAGCTAAAGTTGGTTTTGCTTACTTATGAAAATATCAGGTTGGGTATATTTTATGCAAGGGAGGTAGTGATGAAAATAGTAATTTTGTTTCTAATCATTTAAAGTTTAGATTTTTACAATAAAATTGCTTGCAGTTAACCAAATGTGGCACTTTTTTTTTTTTTTTTGGCTATAAGTAGTTGAACTGCAGATAACGGTTACTAAATATACCACCTATCAACTACTTTCTTTTGAATAAATGTTAGTTGTCCAGGAGACTAAGGAAACAGTTTTCAGAATCCAGTACAATTTTTTACCTTTGCCAGATACTAGCTCTGCTAATTTATTTAAGTTTGTATAAATCTCTCTTACGGGCTCAGTTGGATATATTACTTACCTGCCCTAAGCCTGTAGAGCTGCTGTGTACTATTCTAGTTCGAACTGGCTGCATTTCAGTGGTGAATGAAAAGGCCCAATTCTGTTTTCATTTAAGTCAGTTTGGAATTTTATTACTGACCTCAGTGGGCCCAGGACCATGCCCAAAGCTTGTGTCTCAGGTGAATTCTACAAGAGCCTTTGGAATCTTTTGGGATGAAAGGTGTTCCATATTGGTATGCAAAATGTAATCTGGACTTTTAGCAGTTTCCTGTAACATAGTGGCATTATCTTCAAATCTTTTTGAGTGTATTTTAAGTAATCTGATTCTGTTAAACATGGACTATGTAGAAATTGTTACATTTAAAACAACACTAAGGGCAATGGTTAAACCAAGAATCCTGGAGATGCAGGAATGAAGCTGCCACTGTCAGCTGGTCTTCCTGTCTCTCTTCCTTGCTTCCTTAGTGAATGGCCACCATGTGCACGTGGTTATCCAAATACCAGTTCCACAATACCATCACTTCGGAATGAATTGTAGTGTGTATTTTCCTTCTTGGCCATTGGTGTTGCCTATTAGCACTTGAATCACATGACCCATCAGTGACAGTGAAAAGAATTTGAGCCCAACAATTGGCTTTGTTCTGGATATGTTGGAAAGTCCACATATTCTGACTTCTTGGTAATGTGGCTTCTTGGCGTAGAATAAAAGCATTAACTACAATAGTTATATAGGAGTTGATTACAAGCAGCCCAATAATAATGATCACTGTTTAAAAAACAAAACACCCAAGCTGTGCACAAGAAGCTGATATGTTTCAAGATTCCAAGGGCTGATGGTAGAGGATTATTTTTTTTCAAAACTATTAAAGCCCTTTCATATCTTCCTTATCAAGACTTGTTCAGCTTTCATTGTAAACAAGTACCTGCAAGCATGTCCAGATTTCCCTTTTATTCTGTCTCAGATGCCTAAAGTTAATATGGCATGTTACTACATTTTAATTTGGGCTTTACTCAGCATTATAAAATATGTGAAAATTCCCCATAGAAAGAAAAATCAATGAGGGTTTGGATCCTACTCTTAAGTACACAAGCACCCACTGATACACATTGTGTCTGGAAACTAAAGGGCAGATAGTTCAGAAACTGCTCAGGTCTCAGTTCATTGGCAAAACACTAGTATGCTCTTTATCACACTCAGTGAACTAGAGCACTTCTGATTTTGTAGGCAGCAGTGACTTAGCAGGAACTCTGCTAGGCAGAGCTTGCAAGGACCTGAGTTTTTCTTGGCTAAAAGCCACTCTGTAGATCTTACACATACATTGTAAAAGCAGTGGCTGAGGTAAATGGGAGTTGCAAGTATTAAGCATTTCTGACTGTCAGGCCTTTAGTGTCTCAGGCTGGATACACAAACAGAGGAACCCAAAACTAATGGAAGTTTCAGAAATTTTTTTTCAATTGACCTTTTCAAAATTACACAGTGGCAGTGCTGTCAATAGAACCCAAGAGTTCTGATTATCATTCCCTGTTCTAACTATTACTCCACACTGTGGCTGTAAACTAACTACAGTTTATTTCAGAGGGGAAAAAAATGTACTTAGCAGTAGGGCAATCCCTCTCCTATTTAGATCAATAGAAATTTTGCCATTGATTAAAACAGGAGCTGGAAGAAATGCTCCGTCTTTCCTTAATAGACACAGTATTCTGCTTGCACCTTTCTCTAGCTGTCACCGGTTGAATTCATACAACTCACTGTTTTACATAAATTGATGATTTTCCAAAAGTATTAAGATAGGAATAATGTGAAAGTTTCACTAGAACCACTTGTTCAAGTTCTCTCTTGAGGTTAAATTTATAATTTCATACTTGATCTGTTTTTAAAGGAGTGAGGAGACATGGAGTCTCTGGTTCAAGGTTATATTATTTAACATTTTATATTACAATAAGATATCAAAAGAAAAGACTTAATCAATCCATTATTATTAGTTTAAATATCACAGCCCTAGCTTTAGCATTTTTCTACCATTTTTAGCCTATTCACTGCACTGTCTCCATAATGAATGGAGAAAGGTTTGGTAGCCCGTGAGAGCTTTTGCTGAAGGGAAAAAAATTATATTTTTACTTTCTAAACCCTCTCTAATGCCCAGAATATGAGAATTACTGTTCTTGACATGTTTTTGAGATTTCCCTCAGTTTTTCCTAATACTACTTCAATCTTGTTTCAGGGAGGATTCTCTTTTAATCTCCTTTGTTTCAATAGCAGCTCATTTTCTAAGAAAAATCTGGATTCAGTGTTCCACAGATACTGTGTGACATCCCAAAAGGTTTATTCCAATGACTATTCTTCCATTACTATTTTGTAGTTACACAACTCCTCATTTCATTCTTTGCCTGTTTACTCTTCCTATAATCAGCTTTTCTGTTTATCTGGCAGTTATTTACTCTGTGAATCATCATTTTTTGCTCCATATACAAACAGAACCCTATGCTCTTTTTGTACATAGAAGAGCAACCTGTGTAAATAGTAGATAGATAGGGATAGAGACCCTGGCTTGGGAAGGGCATAGTGGAAGGGAGTCTGTTGCACTCTAGTTGCATAGGAGGGAAAGCTTGCAACTAAATCTCCACAAGAAATCAAAAAGTTTCTAGTTGTGGTGCGTCTAGACAAAGCACTGGTCTCATACGTTGACCAGAATGAGCAACTAAGGCAATGTCTGCAGTAGTAGAGAGAAAGAGAGAGCGCGTGAGCCTGGAGCAGAGCGCCTGGTGCAAGGCTTGAACCAAAGTCAGCAAAAGCCATGCTATGAGCAAAAGGCCCGATCATAAAGCAAATGCTTGCTTACAAGTTCACTGTCTGGTACAGGAACTTGGCAAAAGCACTGAGCATTGCAAAAACACAAGCACTCCTAAGAAGTACGAGGCACAGAGTATTCATGTATACATTCGAGAAGGTTAGTACAGGTACACCCCTACACAAACACAATCATAGGAGAAAGTTCAGGAACACACTGACCCCTGTGTAAAACAAGGATTGGAGGACAGGACAGGATGATGGATGAAAATGTTTTGTTTGAACTAACAGATACAAGGTGTAGGGTTCGTAACTAACCACATCAAGAGTGTAATACGTAACTTGTTTGTATCAATGTATAAAAGAGAAATCATAGGAGGGATACCTTGGTCCAGCAGAAAGGGGGAAGCAGAAAGTCCCACTGCTGACTGAGTTGAGTCCATTGTCATGGGCATACATGCATTAGTGTACCCTTAGAGCTTATTAGGCACTGGTACCAGGCTTCATCAGCAATAAGCCTGGCCGAGTGCCTTTGCCATCAAACCAAGTCTGGCCTTTCTGACCTGTACTACTGAGGTCCGCTGAGCTGGCTGTGTTCACAGCCGATGCACTATATGGAGAGAGCACGCACACACCAACTGACAACACTGCCCAAAACAAAACCCATGATAGCAAGTCTCAGAGCCCAGGTCTAGAGTCTTAGCCTTGTAGGGCTCATACTATAGCACTAAAAATAGCAGTGTAGATAATCCTGTCTGGGCTCTGAAGCCCACCCCTATTGCCAGGTTTCAGAGCCCAAGCTCCAGCCCGAATGGGAACCTCTATGCTGCTATTTTCAGCACCACAGCACAAGCCCGAGTCTGTAGAGACTTGCTGCGTCAGGGTTTTTTAGTACTCCCTCCCTTCCCAGCATAGACATACCCCAAGAAGTCAGGGAAGAATAGTGCCTACAAAAAAACAGATGTTGGCGTTACACTAGAGCCTAGAGGTAGAGTTCACAATGGGACTTCAGCCACAACACTCAACATTTAGGCACTTACGGCATTGACAAAAGCCACACTCAGCTGCTGCATAACCCCATAAGTGCCTAAAGTCTATAGATGCATAATTTTCTGCCATTAAAGTCCTCATGGCTCCTAAATTTAAGTAGCAGGCATGCACACAGCTGCCTATATCCTGTCACCACCCAGAAGCTCAGTGTCAAACGGATGCCTATGACCCAGCAGAATTCACAAACAAGCCATTCACCTGCCTCTCTTATCTTTGGAACCTAATCCAGGAGATGTGTTCTGAGCACATCTAAACCCACACAAAACAACCAGAGGAGGTGGTGCCCTCCTGGAACTTTTAGTGCAGTGGTTAGAGCAGTCACCCAGGAAATGAGAGAGCTGGGTTCAGTATCCTCTGCCTGATGTGGAGGAAAGATTTGAATTTCGGTCTCTGTTTTTGAAGCTCTTCCACTTTTTACAAATAATTAAATATTCAGTAGAGCAGGAGGACTGGCACCTAGGCCAGAATCCTTTGTTCCTGTGAAGCTGGGCTGGGTTTGTCCCATACCAGCCCTGATGAGGTGTGAATTGCCTCTCTGTTCTTGGGGAGTTTTTGTCTGGGCTTGCTTTAAGCCATGAGGATACATTTTCAGCCTCATAACTATATACATGAACTGTATACTATAACCTTACTGTAACAATTATTATAACATCACTATAACAACCATGCTCAGTGCATCATGAGCCTTCCGAAGACACCCAGCATGACAACCGTTGATTGGATACTACACAGTCATTCTATAAAGATGAACATGGGGGTGTAGGGTGTTCCCCTGAGGTACAGAGCATCACAGTGGGCATCAATACTGGGATGTTAGTTGATTGGTGATGTGGTGTCTTCCACTTCATGCGTAAGTGACAGGAAACCAATATGTGACCTGCAATTACAGCTTTCAGTCTTCAAGGACCCAAAAGCCTTAAGAGCAGTGGACACACACACATGCTGCATACTCCAGTGCCTTCTTACACAGTAAAACTCAAAATAATGCATTCATTAGACCTATGTACCTTCACCCCTCAGTTTACTTAAGGTAAGTGTAATCTAATGTAAAGGTTGAAGTCCTCCTGGACTATGATTTTTGTTTACTGGAGAGAATCACTGATTAAAGACGACAAAATTGCAGATTCATGGCTCAACCTAACAATATGCTGCACACCCTTAACTCATTCAGATCAGTAAAAGTTGGTTGTGAACTGCACCGTCCTTCTGTATAGAAATCTAAAAATCTTAAACATTGTCAAATTGATTTTATGACTGATTTCAAAGACATTCCAGTATCTGAGTTCCTTTGAAATAGCATGTTCCAATTCATTTATTTACTTATGTATTTTAATTTAAGGGGTTTTCTGTTCCCTTGTGTAAGTATGTATATGCATAAAGGCCTTTTCATCCAGAGAAAAGACTGACTGATGACATGACTGTCATGGTGAAATTGTGGGGGAAGAGTGTGCTGTCAAAGTACACTTTGGTTTAGGTGAAGGTGCTCTGGGCCCAAAGCTCTGGTATTCTGGGTCTGATCTCACCTCTTCTACTGAATGCTTTTAATATTTCTGTATACTTCATAGTTACTATCTCTATTCCAGAAGCAATTCTTATCCCCCTATTTTCCAAAGAAGGTAACTAAGAAGCTGCAGGAGGCACTTCAGATAGAGCTGGAAATAGATCCTGGTCTTTAATGTGGCAGTTTGAAATGTGAAGTACAATGCTTTTCACAGTGACTGCCAGATCTATGGCTATCACACTCTTTTCCCTGACTGAGGAGCAGAATCCAGACACCCTTCTAACCAACGTTCTCACAAATAGCCGTATAACCCACTGGCAAAGTGTGTGTCATGTCCCTTCCTAGTGGCTGGCCACATAGGACGTAAGACAGCCTTCTTCTCTCAATTGCTTCTTTAGCTCAAGTAGAAGAGGTCTGATTAACTTTTCATATATATAGTTTGAAAAAAAAAAACAACCAACCATTTTGCTTAGGCTCATTTGGCAGTTCAAAGATAAGAAGCACCTTTCAGCAACAGCTGTTCATCATTTCTAAGTTTCATGGCACAGAACACTTGAATGATAACTTGTTAGATCTGTTATTGCATGTTGATTCTCTCTATAGAAGTCCAAAAATCTGTGTAATTGGAATGGGTCTTGTAGTGATCTTCCTATTTCAAATAGGAATCAGTCTTGAATGTTAGTGAGATTAGCCTTGATTCTGGAAGCAACTTTTCCTATAGCTTCAAGAACTATTCTGTGTATTCAGGGTAACTTTCACTGTACTACATTGCTTAGCTAATAGTCATCATATAGGAGTTACATTGTTACTTCCACTGGTGCAACTCTTGGTTTTTTGTTTTAAATTAGAAGGTGGTAGCCTTGACCCTGGGGCTGGGAATTCAGTGGGAGATAAGCTTAACATCACGACAGTAGGGCCATGGGGCCCTTTTCTTATTAAGATGTAGTTTTCACTGATGATATGGTTCACTTGGATCAAGAGAGGATTCCCAAGAGAGTTGTACATGCCAAAGGAACTTGGGGATTTATAAAAAGCAGCTAGGGAAAGCCAAAGAATCAAGAGCAATCAAGTCTGTGTAATAAGCAATGAGGCAACATTGTAAAAAATGATAGAAAAGGATAATAATAAATATACAATGTAAGACCCAACCCATTTGCAATAGCAACTTTAGGGGAACCTGTAGCAACATGGCTAAGTCTGTATAGTGCACATGATTTGGCAGTGTTGTAAAGTTGAATTAAAGCCTTGAGCTTTATTCCAGTTCCAACACAGTTAGATCTCAGCCACATGACAAGTTTCTACCATATTGTAACTGGGTAACATAATGTGGGTGTATGTGAAATGTAGATAAGCCCTTAGGATGTATGTTGAAAATTATTTTGCTGAAACTTTGCACTGATACCCATGCAGTTAGTTTTCTAGTACAAAGCAACAAAATAAAACTACTACATAAAAGACTCTAGTGGCAGTTGGCTCAAGGAGGCCTGCTACACAGTAAAGGAGACTATTTGTCAATCCATAAATTACAGTATGATCCATTTCACTAGTTGGTACAACTTCACTCTGTACCTTGAGAGAAAGGAACTAACAGACATAGCTTGACCTGTGAAATTGTACGTAAGCTCATCTAAGGAAAGCTAACACACAGTATCTTGGTACTTAGTTAATATCCATATGACTTTGGTTATGATGACCCTTTCCATTATTATAAAAGGTGTGGCATTGGTCATTTTAGATCATCCCTGGAGTCTAATGACATATAGACCCGATTCTGGGTTCTCCTTTTCAGGAGCCTTTGGCAATTTTGAAATGGTTCATATCAGCAAATATTGTAATGCAAAAGTATTCAAGTACATTGAAAAAGAACCCCAATTGCTATTTGATACTCCACTATTGGTAAGGCTGTGTAATTAGCGTGGGGGTAGCAGATGACATTTTAGATAGAGATAGCAATTTATCACATAAATATCTAAGTTCTAATATGCATTTATCATGCACCCATTGACTGCCATATCTGTCCTCTGCCCACTCTTTCCCCTGGATTTATTCTAATATTTCAAAACTCAGTTTAAGCAGATAGAAAACACATCAACTTTTCAGATAAATGTCTCAGGCCTATGTCATGGGATTGAAAGCTTTTCCAAAAGAACATTTTTTTTCTCTGCAGATTGATTCAGCATTAGCCTTAGGAGCTGCTTGTGCCTATTTTCACATACAGGCAACTTAGGTCCACCTTATCTTTATCTTCTACAAATTCCCTGAGTGGCAATGACAGGGCTATGCATTCAAGGATTACAATATTTTACCTACCAATTCTCTGCGTTTGCTGAAGTCTTCCTTCTTATTATCCATTGTCTTTATTCACTGTTTTTCTTCTGCTGTTTTCCCTCTTACCATTTCATGATCACTTGCACCCAAGCTGCCTTCCACCTTCAAGTTCTCAACTAGTTCCTCCCTGTTTGTCATAAACAAATCCAGAGTAGCCTCTCCCCACGTCACTTAAATATTTTTCTGGATTAAGAAGGGAGAGCTCACCGCCTTGTAGAAGCCGCCCCACTGATAGAACCAACCAGGCATATGAGAGGGCTATGGCTGCCTTCCCTCCGCTGCAGGCTTACCATCCTTTCAAACAGATTGCATGAGAAGCATATTTGTGGGGAAGTGGGTAAAGAGTAAGTGAATATAAAACAGTATTTATTTCTCCATGATACTTTTTTCATTTTTCTCATAGTTCCAACCTCTCATCCTCTAAGCTAGCTCTTTCTCAGCCATTACCCTCCCATCTAGCTGACTCACTAATTCACCCATATCCCCATTCACCAATTGGCTCCATTCAACCCTGCACTCATTTCTGCTAATCCAACCATTCCCTTCCTTGCTCAGATCCTCCCTAACACTGCAGTCCTCTCCAACTCAGTAACAATCTCCCCGAACCCATTTCCCCCTCCTCTTGCTTTTTTAAATTTTCCACAGCTAGAAGGCAAACATTCAGTTCTGAACCCTCTGCTACTTGAGAACCCCAGCTCAGACCACCCCATATGCCTCCCTCCCAACAAAAAACTCTCCAACTCTCTCAGAAAATCCATCTGGTGGCTCAGAATCCTTCCCCCTTCTACCTGACACCCCTTCCAGGCTCAGGATCCCCCCACAGCTGTGAAAGCTCTTCCTCTCACCCAAACTGAGAAAAAAAAAACTTACCTATTGCTGGGCCTGGTATTCCCAGAGCAGGGCAATAGGGAGAGACTTTTGCTGCAGGCAGTTAACAAACATGCAGAAACCACCACAGTTTGTCTCTAGGGGGCTAATTTGAATTAACTCATTGAAATCTGCTGTGCTCTGCTTCTTCCTCTGCTGCCTGCAGTCTATTGCTGAAGAAAGGACTTCTGGTTTGCTAAAGTCTACCTTCTTGTAGTCAACTGTCTTTATTCTGTTGTTTTCCCTCCTACTATTCCTTAGGATCATGAACTCTACCATTTCACGATCACTTTCAACCAAACTGCCTTCCACTCTCAAGTTCTCAGCTAGTTCCTCCCTGTTTATCAGAAACAAATCCAGAATAGCCTCTCCTTTAGTAGAAGCAGCAAAGAGTCCTATGGCACCTTATAGACTAACAGACGTATAGGAGCATGAGCTTTCATGGGTGAATACCCATTTCGTCAAATGCATCCTATGAAGTGGGTATTCACCCACGAAAGCTCATGCTCCTATATGTCTGTTAGTCTATAAGGTGCCACAGGACCCTTTGCTGCTTTTACAGATCCAGACTAACATGGCTACCCATCTGATACTCTCCTGTAGTGAGAGCTACAAGTTCCCCAGGTAGAAACTCCCCAAACTAGTGCAAGCTCCAACCTCTCTAGCAGTCTTCTATTGGCAGCAAATAGTAATGCACCCCACAGTGCCTCAATACACAGTCTTCAGAAGTGTCTTTAACATGGCTTTCAGCTGTGGCATTATTAATGGTCTTAGATAATGATTGGCCTAAGCCAATTTACACAAAATGGAGGGCTCTGACCCACACATATAATCTCAGCTCAATTATCCCTGTGTGCTGATTGTTGAGACATGGCTGTCATGACAAGTTCCATGTTGGCTTCAAGTACTTAACAACACCCTCTCCTCTAGATCTTTTTTTTTTTTGGTCCCTGCGCTTGTAGCTGTTTCCCTGCTTTGCTTTTTGCGTATATATAGAAACACAGCTGATTGCAGCAAATCCCTTCCTTCCTGTTCCCCACTGCTGCTCTCCCTCTAACAAGAAGTGTAGCTTACATGTTCTTTACTGAGTGTACACATGCAATAGAGTGTGGAGACTTATATTTAGAAATGACAAAATGAAAAGAAGCCCTAGAAATTTCATGAATGAAAATGCAAATGTAAATATCTTTAAAAAGCATTAGCCAATTTTTTGTCAAAATTGTAGTATCTATTGTTTTTTTTTTTTAATTTAAAGGGCTGGGTTTCTGTTATGCTGCTCAGAATGTATTTATTTCCCTACCAATATTCAGATTTTCAAAGTGGCATATATAAGGTAGAATTTGGCACACAATCTGATAGTTCCTAAGTTTGCTGTTCTGATTTCTATGATACTTTCTAGCCAATTTTGCTGTATTATAAATTGTAATTAACATCACGTCTTTGTTATATTGCTTTCAAACTGATGAGGACATCAAAAACCTTTGTATCAAAGAAGCAGGAATATCAGTCCTTTATAATCATTACAGATTGTGAGATCTTTACAATGTTATCACCAGTGAAAACTATCCATCTTGGAGTCTCTACTTCAGGTCACAATATCTGAGACAGCAGAAAAATTACTATTTAATCTCTTTGATTTAACAAAGGTAACACTGATACAAATGTATGTAGTATATTGCATTTTAATACAATTCTGCAAATAACTGAAGCTATTTCATTATAAGCAATAAAATCATAAAATCATAGAATATCAGGGTTGGAAGCGACCTCAGGAGGTCATCTAGTCCAACCCCCCGCTCAAAGTAGGACCAGTTCCCAACTAAATCATCTCAGCCAGGGCTTTGTCAAGCCTGACCTTAAAAACCTCTAAGGAAAGAGTTTCTATCACCTCCCTAGGGTGTTAATCTAGTGTTCTGTTACCATATCCTGTCTGCTGGTGTAAGAATTTGCCCATATTCCAACCCCGAGGAGGTCGAGATGAAGATAATTCGTGTCCTTCAGTAGCTGTCCTAATATATGGGTGCCCCTGCGAAGATTGGCCGGGGGTCAGAGCAATAAACCTGGGACATGAAAACTCCTGAGTCAATCCCTCCCTTTATGGTTTACTTAAAAAATTGGTCACGTTCTGCTAGAATTCATTTGAGTTCTATTTGCGGGCAAAGTGTACTAAGAACCAGGTAGATTCAGAGAGCACAGCTCTGCCTGTGTCTGAGACCGCCAAAATGATAGCTACCAATGCCCATCACGGGAGTGGTGCCATACTGCATATGATAAACCCCACCCCTAAACATGCTTCCTTTCTTCCTCCCATTCAAACACTTCCTATGGGAGGGGGCTCATCATCCAGTGGCAGTGTCCCCCCATTGTGTCATGAAGTTATAAACGACGAATGCAGCGAATAAGAACAGATATAAACAGACGTGTAAGTCGAGATAAGAAGAGGGGAGGCAGCCCTCCCGGTGCCCTGACAGTCCAGGCAGGACATTAAGTGGATGTGGGGAGAGGAGCCGCCCAGCTCCCACGGCTATGATAGTCCAGTATACAGAATTTTTCTTTACAACCAAAAGGAGGGCTGATGGAGCTCAGGCCCAGTTATGAAACTAAAGGACGTTTACCAGCCATTCTGACCAGTCTACGGAATGACTGAGATCATCCTCTATTCACCAGCATCCCCCAGCCACCTCCCTGAAAGCCAGGAGCACTCACGGGTTGATAACAGGACCGATTACCAGTCCTACTGCACTGTCGTCGCACGGGAGGAGAGAAGCCGGATACTCTCTTCACTGCTACAGCATCGCGTCTACCACACATCAGTAGACATAGGGTGACATTCAAAGAGAAGTCAGAAAACTATTCTTTCCCTTTCTTTACGTGGGGGGGGGGGGAGTAAATTGGATGAGCTATCCCTGAACCACGCCGGACAATGGTTTGACCCTACAGTACTGGGAGCTCAGCCAAGATGCAAATACTTTTCGGAGACTGCTGGGACTGTGGATAGCTGGAGTGCTCAGTACCCTTCCCTTCCCTCCATGAGCATCCATTTGACTCTGCTTCCCATTAACGCTTGCACGACAGCACTGTTAGCTCAGAATTTTTTTTACAATGCTTTGGCATTTTGTCTTCGTAACAGGAGCTTGATAGAACAGATCTGTTCCCTACAGTGATCAGAATCCAGTATCTCCCGTACGGTCCATGCGGAGCTCTTTTGTGATTTGGGACTTGCATTGCCACCCTGCTGATCAGAGCTCCACGCTGGGCAAACAGGAAATGAAAATCAAAATTTCACGGGGCTTTTCTGTCTACCTGCGGGGCGTAATTGGCAATGAGATGATGGTTATCTGTCCTTCTGTACTGTCTGTGCTATCATGGGTGCCCCTGGCTGAGATTGGCCGGGGGTGCAAAGCAAAAACTGGGAATGACTCCCTGAGTCAATCCCTCCTTTATGGTTTCTAAAATAGAGTCAGTTCTGCCTAGAATATGGGGCAAGTGTACTAGAGAACCAGTGTATCAGAGAGCACAGCTGCTCCATGTCAGATCCCGCAGAAATGATGAGCTACATGCCATTCACGGGGGTGCCCCTGCAACAACCCCACCCATTGCTTCCCTCCTCCCCCAACCCTTCCTGGGCTACCGTGGCAGTGTCCCCCCCATTGTGTCATGAAGTTATAAAGAATGCAGGAATAAGAAAACAGTGACTTGTTAGTGAGATAAAATGAGGGGAGGCAGCCTCCCGGTGCTATGACAGTCCAGGCAGGACATTAAGTGGTGTGGGGAGAGGAGCCCAGCATCCCACTGCTATGATAGTCCAGGCAGTACAGATCTTTTCTTTACACATGAAAGGGAGGGGGCTGATGGAGCTCAGCCCCCAGTTGCTATGATGAAGGACGGTTACCAGCCGTTCTGTACCATCTACTGGAATGACCGAGAGTCATTCCTATTTTTTACCCAGGCGCCCCCGCCAGCCTCACCTGAACCAGCCAGGAGCACTCACGGTTGATAACAAGGACGATTACCAGTCCTACTGCACTGTCTGCCACCAGGGAGGGGAGAGAAGCGGATACTGCTCTTCACTGCTGCAGCATCGCGTCTACAGCAGCATTCAGTAGACATAGGGTGACATTGAAAGAAGTCAGAAACTATTTCTTTCCCTTTTCTTTCACGTGGGGGGGGGGGGAGTAAATTGATTGAACTGCTATTCCTGAACCACGCCAGGACAATGTGTTTGAACCTACAGGCATGGAGCTCAGCCAAGAATGCAAATACTTTTCGGAGACTGCTGGGACTGTGGGATAGCTGGAGTCCTCAGTACCCCTTTTCCCTCCCTCCATGAGCGTCCATTTGAGTCTCTGGCTTCCCGTTAACGCTTGTCACGCAGCACTGTGTAGCCTGGAGATTTTTTTTTTCAAATGCTTTGGCATTTTGTCTTCTGTAACGGAGCTTTGATAGAACAGATTTGTTTCCCCCATACAGCGATCAGATCCAGTATCTCCCGTACGGTCCATGCTGGAGCTCTTTTTGATTTGGGACTGCATTGCCACCCGTGCTGATCAGAGCTCCCACGCTGGGCAAACAGGAAATGAAAATCAAAATTTTCACGGGGCTTTTCCTGTTTACCTGCCCACTGCATCCGAGTTCAGATTGCTGTCCAGAGCGATCACAGTGGTGCACTGTGGGATACCGCCCGGAGGCCAATACCGTCGATTTGCGGCCACACTAACCCTAATCCAATATGGTAATACCGATTTTAGCGCTACACCTCTCGTCGGGGAGGAGTACAGAAACCGATTTAAAGAGCCCTTTATATCGATATAAAGGGCCTCGTAGTGTGGACGGGTACAGCATTAACGCTGCTAAAATCGGTTTAAACGCGTAGCGTAGACCAGGCCTTTGTTTGGGGCCACTGCACCTGTATTCCCCCTCTGTGGTCCCTTGAGTCCAGGATACCCACTGTTGGCTCCCGGCTTCTCACCTCTCCTGGGCAGAGAGACCCATGTCTCTCTCTCTCTCTTGACAAGGATTTTTTTCCAGGCTGCACAGTTCCCTGAACACACTTGAAAGAGGTGACAACACTCAAGCAAGAGGTGTTAGTAACATAACTCTCCAGGGAGGTTCCTCCGGCAGCTGAATGAC
Organism: Chelonoidis abingdonii; assembly: GCF_003597395.2. Classification (NCBI taxonomy): domain Eukaryota; kingdom Metazoa; phylum Chordata; order Testudines; family Testudinidae; genus Chelonoidis; species Chelonoidis abingdonii. Next base: position 70,065,890 of record NC_133772.1, read on the forward strand.
CTGTGAGTGGAGGGGGAGCATTGTACTGCTGCTGCTTGAATCTCTTATGCACATGGAAGAACTTGTTTTCTTAAACAAGTTCTTTTTACTTTCATAACTGATGCAACAAGCCCAGAGGTGCCGGGGCTATGAACTGCCAAGCCAGAGGTGCCAGGGCTCAGCCTGGACAAGCCCCGGCACAAATTAAGCACTGCTACACTGTGATATTTCCTAAACAGGCTAGCATCTGCACTTTGCTTTTTCTTTGAAGGCTATAAATAGCGGTAATTGCCAACTGTAATAAATTACCACACAATCCTTTATAAGCAAGCACATTTATTTTGAAGTTGAGAACATATTAAAAGCAATAATCGTAACACACGTGCTAATAAGCTTACAAGCGATAACCTCCCCCCTCCCCCGCACTCCCAGCTCCAATAAGGACCATGGTAGGAGTCAATCCTTCAAATCCCACAACAGGTTTTCCTGTGGTTACAAATTCATAACAGTTCAGAATAACCACGCCCATGAGTAGCTCAGGTGATCAGCAGACAGAGCCCCACTCCTTAGGATGTAGCTTCAAAAAGATAGGCTTTTGGATAACCATGGGTGGGGAGTTTGTCTTTACTTCCCCCTAGATATTTTCCCAGGAAGTCCACGTCACATGTATTGTCTGAAAACAAGTCTTTGTCTACCATCTTGTTCAATATAATCCTTTGATTATCCAAGCTCATAATACACAACTTTTGCAGTCCATATTTTTTTTCTTAGATATGACAGGAACTTCTCATATCTGTCACAACTTGCATCACTGTCTGGATAATTTGACATAATGTAATGAACACAGAATTGCTGAAATAATCCTTCAGGGTAGAAATGACCTGTGTAGCCAATATTTTAGCAAATAGTCTTATTTGTAAACTAAGTAGCTTGTCTTTTTTTAAACACTGTTCCAAAAGAGAAAACAATACTATAGCTTTTCAGATGTAAATGTATCAGTTACTGCTTGAAAGTCTATTAGTTTTAGAAACTGAAAGAGTTGTTGGAAATTGATTTGCATAAAAGTCACTCATCTGGTAAAGCTGACATGAAATTTCACTTTACCAAATAATTCAGGAGAATCGTGTTAACGGTGCTAGAAAGCAGAATGGCTGCATCTTTGAGCTAATATTGATTTGGAAGAGTTATTTTCACAAGCAGCCTGGCTTTTCTTATTCCTTCCCACATGTCAAAGCTTTGCAGAGTTGTATATCTTCTGGGAAGCAGTTTGAATGTGCTGGAAAAAACAACAACCAATATTTTATGCTTTCCTGTAATTTTTTAAACAGTGAGCTCTAGCAATTTATCCACTACTACTGAGGAGCTGCTAATAGACTCAGATTAAAAACTGGATTTAACAAGTAAGGTAAGTCCCATTTTTGTTACCATTTTAATCATTGGATAGATGTGTTTTATACCAAGGTGGCATTTGTTCTCTTTCACCAAGGACTATGAGATAACTGCTAGCCATTTTTCATTCAGAAGATGTAAATAGCATCTTACTTTGTTAGCTTCAGGCTAGCCTTTGCTGGTGTATTACAGTATTGCAGGTAATCAACAGTTTTTGCACAAATGGTGAAGGTCAAAAATTGTATTTTTGGAGAACAAGGTGATGCTCTGTTTCTTTATTTTATACAGAGGATGTTCAGCACAATGGAAAGAAAATCATGATGTGACTATTTTACAGGTTTAACTCGTATATAAAGAAGAATTCCACACTGGTCCAATGTCATGCTAACACATGCGACAGGCCCTAGCTCAGAAATGTAGCAGAGGACTCATGCTTCCTGGGTTGTGATGTACAATAGTCACAGATGTAAAACACTTAGTTTTTTTGGTAGGTGGATGGAAATAGTCTTTTGATGCATTCACTAATGCATTAGTGTCAACTGCGGTGGCCTGTCAAAGGCCTCAGATGTGGCTTTTTTTTTCTTCATGGCACTCTTTTAAGTCCTCACTATGAAGGGACTGTGTGGGCTTCGTACTTCATCTGCACTCTGTTGACCAGTATTCTACACTGGTGCTGCTTCATCACAGAGGAAAACATGAGTGTGTGGGCACAGAATCTGTGCCTACAGGAGTCCACTGGCCAAAATCTCTCAAGGATGAGGGTACAGAGATTCTGGATGCTACTGTGTCTCTGAGGCTCCAGTATTCAGTACTAATAGTACTAATGGCTCTTCACCTGCTTCCTCTTCTTCCATGGAAAACACATTTGGGGAGCCTGTTTAATTTTCTAGGGCTCAGGATATCAGCCTAGGTGACTTAATAGAAACTGGAGATTGAGAATCAGTGCTTCGTCGGGGGAAGTGTTGATCACACTTCTGATTGAGTAGAAACTGCAGCTTGATTGCAGGCCTTGTAGTGGAGATGAGAACTAAGAGACTCTGAAACAGAGAACTGAAATTTTTGTCCTGCTTTGCCTTGCCATTTCAGGTGAAAAACTTCACTGATATTCTTCCTAATTTTGGAGCCTGTTTTCAAGCTCCATTGGACAAATACATTTATGTCTGCCTCAGCATTGCATGCTAGGGATGGTTTCTTTCTGGTTAACAAGGCTTTGGCTGAATATCTTAGCTTGTTTTAGAACTATCCATCTTAGCAGAATTTAATTTTAAGATCCATATTAAAAAAAAAACAAAAAAAACAGAGCCCAGGCCAGGGTTTAGATAGTCATACAATGAGAGAATGTCACGAACTGCAGGACACAGTGCAAATTAGATTGTTCCTTACAAGGACTTGATTTTAGCACTTTTGTATTCTGGATGGTGTTCATGTAGTTTGCTTAGCACATGATAACCTTACCTCCTAAAATTCCATAAAGGCAAGGGGCTAAGATTGCAGTTATCAAATAAAATGTTTCATTTGTGCTGTGCTCTATATGAGCATTAGTTATTTTCTTTCAAGCGTTGATTGATTGCACTCAAGTTTAAGAAACTTTAATAGAATTTGTATTAATTGTTCTTCTTACATAACTTAATTTGGGGCACAATTTCACTTTTTATTTTTAGGGACATGATTAGAACACACACACATGCAAACTACATCTCACATGTCTACAAAGGAAAGTTCTAATCTGTAAACTGTGACCCAAGATTAGTGCATGGATTTTACATTCACCCAGCTGGAGATTAAGCTATTCAAGGCATTACCGAACGTGGCAGGTCTGCAGGCTTGATGTGGTAATACAAATGTTTGCTTACATTTGCTATAGAAGGTGATTGAATCTAATAACCTAGTGCTATAGGCTATTAATAATGAATCTATTTGGGCAATCTCAATTTGGGGCCAAATGATTTGTTTACTTTTGTAAATTAAATTCAGTGCATTTAATTAGCATAAGAATTTGCTTTAATTCCTCTTCATTCATTGGTCTGATTCGGCAGATGAAATTACTAAAAGAATCATCTGTATTATTATAATTCTCTATGTAATTAAATATCAATCAGTATTATCAAAAATAAATATTAGCCAGTGTGTGCAGTTTTAAAACAAAAGTAAATTGTGAGGTATAAAGGAAGGAAATACCTATGCAATTACCTGCTGCTTAAAACTTTATGGCTTAACACTAGTTTTCACAGAGTAATGTATTTGAAAGTAATTAAAATGATTCCTTCTGGAAATGAATGTACAGTGTATGTACGTTTGTACAAAATTACCTGCATTTTTAGTTGGGTAGTCTATGGACCTCATTCTGATTTTGATCACACTGGTATGATGCCACTGGATTCAATGGAGTTATTCCCAATATACCGCTGTGGTTCAAAGTTGCCTTGGGTGTGTCTGAAAACTGTGCATAATAAAGAATGTACCAGTCATGAATTGTTTGAAGAGCTGTAGACACCTCTGAGGTGAGAGCACTACTAGCAATGTTAACTTGCCGCTCTCTAAGGGGCAGAACCTCAGCAGCTGTAAATTTTTATAGTCCCATTGATGTCAGTGGAGATATGACAATTTATACTAGCTGAGGCTCTTTAAGACTCTCTCTTCAAATTTCTAGCAGGCAGTTTCTCCTCTGTCCAAACAGCCACTCCCCTTGTAAAATGTTTTACAATGTGTTCAGCATACCAGTTACCTATATCATCTTAACGTGCATCTAGAATGGCAGCACATTCCTGACTCACTGATGAATCAATTTTAAAAAAATCTAATTTCACTTGAAATTTTAGAAACTATTTGAGGGTAGACAAGCTTTACAGTGTTTTACTCGCTCATACGTTTGTTCAGCAAGTGAGGTAAGTTCATGGAGCAGCACTCCTGTACAGTAGCAATACTGTGATACTGCTATTGAACATGAACATAGACATACCAACCCCGCTGGAGCAACAGTACTGACCACTGTATATGCCTACATGTGGTGCACGGAGAGCCAACCACAGTGAATATGGAACTTGAGTAAACATTATTAAGGTTAATCTTAGAACAGGGATAGTCAATAGGTGGACTGCGGGCCAAATCTCGACCACCAAACACTTTTGAAAGGATCCCGAAATCTTTTTATTTACATATCATTGTTGTTATTTTTTAAATTATTTTTTCTGGAGTCTGAACCTTGACCAAGAAAATTTGGACCTTGACAAGAACATAATAGACTACCCCGTCTTTTACTTACATGTCTGTGCTATAGTGGAACGGCAAAGCATAGTGCCCATAAATGGACTATTTCAAATGTCTGTCTCAGGCTCTTGCTACACGTGCTTGTAAGTATAATCTAGGGTTGTAGTTCAGCCATAGCCTTCAAATCATAAACTGAATTGCAAAAGCAATTGAAGGGCACCTTGGTCTACAGTGGTATCTCTGACATGGCTTGCCTGAGTTTGTTAAACATTTGTTTCAATTGATAGAGGTTTATGGGCACTCTGTGCACCATTGGCATGAGTTACCAAAAAACAAACAAAAAGACTCCAACCAACCAAAAAACTAACAAAGCCACATATCTTACATATTAAATATTTCATTCATTGTTTACAAACTACAATAGTTGGAAAAGATACACAATCCAAAAATAGATATTTTACAGTAATTTACATTTTAAAAACACATTTACAGTAAAATTTCACATCAGTGCTTCTTACTCCATACAGCACTTCAGTGCTTCTTATCTTGCTGATTTCTCTTTGCTGGTACTAGTCTAATGGAAATGAGGATCATACAGTACTTCTGAATAGATTCTGCCAGTGATGACTTAACAGTGCCTGACTAGAAAATGCCTGGACTATTTCTGCCACTTATGAAGATGTAGAAAAACTCTGCTTGTATTAGCATTGGCCAAGAAGCCTGATCATAATATTTTCATTATGTGAAATATTTGTAAAATTTAGATTGTATTTTAAAATGTTCAACCTTCAGCTGCATATTGTGTTTTGGTCCTAAAATGAGGGTTTTTTTAGAATCTAGGTTTAATACCCTTGTCATGGCCATGATACACAATGATAATATTCTATTTCTGCAAAGTTGCTCTCACTTGCCAAGTGATGCGCACCAGCAGTAACTGGCAGCACTCAAACTTTCTGATACCACTTTGATACCCTATCTGTCTTTCTGAAGGACTTCTCTTGCCTACTCAAAACCTACATAGCATTTACCCAAATAAAAACAAAAGCTACTTTGAATAGCTGCAACTACAGGAATCCATTCACAGAGATACAGGATTTCTGGATGAAGCTGGGAAACGCAGTAAGAGGAATTTCTCGTGTGACCCTTAGGGCTTGATCTTGCATCCTGTAGCAGGGGTCAAGCCCAAGAAGCACATTTCCAATGCCTGCTACAGTCAGCTGAAGCCATTCTGCATCCCCATTGACTTCCCAGGGTCCTGAGCACAGCACCAGCCTAAGTGTCATTGCAGCATTTAGCTTGCTGCTTACTTGTTGGCCAGTCCTGACTAATAGGACCCACCACCCAAGTCTTTATGAACAAAAAGAAACAACTGTTACTAGTAAAATTATATTTTGAGTTTAAAAGAAACAGACTCATGTAAAGGGGACAGTGGTGATAACACACAAAACTACATTCAGGTTCCACAGAGAAACACGCAGAAGAGCGACTCATTTGAAAACAAGAAAAGAACCTCATTTATACCCTCAAAGTGCCATCTTAGACAGTACTAAGAGGGGATGCCTGAGCCCTTGAGGTGGAAAGGGCAATATTTTTATTAAAATATAATACATCTATGAAGCTTTCAAAAATATCATTGAATTGTTCAGATACCACCTTCTACTCTAACAAATGTACTCATTGGTTGAAATTTGAGCAGTCAATGGCATTTAGCTACATATTAACTTAAATTAAAAGACTGCTTTGAAGCTCTCAGCCATTCTCTGCAGAAATTGGGTGAATTCTTTATACAGTTTTCAACAAATATTCATTTGCATCTGTTCTAATGATGGTTGCTCCCTTTCAGGCTTGCTTTCCCCAAACACTGGAGTTTCACTTTCATGGAGGTTCAAACTCCCATGTGAGTGTTTGTGGACAGTCAATTTTTAGTTCAAAGATAAATAGTTGCACCAAAAGTGCTTGCAGTAAGAGTTATGCCAACCCAATCAAGGAACAGAATTAATACCATGTGCTCAATCACAACTAACTAACATAACACAAATAACAGTTATTCAATATTTGCAGTGAACCGTTCATAGTATGTACAGTAAAACCTGCAAAATACATTTACAGAAGTCAAATTAGTAGCTAAGTGAGGAAATCAGATTAGTGCTTAAAACCCTGTTTTTCTTATGGCTGACTGGCTTGACTAGACAGATTTAATTCTGTAGATATATAGGTGGAGGGGGAACGGATGACGACTCTCAGCTGGCCAGATCTTCCACCACAAAGGAGTGTAGCAGACCTGAGACTCGGGCCCTTGGAACACACACTGACAACAGTGGTATTGTCTCTAGATGAACCAAAATACTGACTTTCTAGCCAAGGGAAGGAAAAAAAGACTGTATGTTCTGCAAAATATTTAACAACCTTATTTCTCTCTCTCTCTCGCTCTCTCTCTCTCATACACATGCTCTATCTCTCTCTCTCTCCCCCTCCTTTTAAATGTCAGCAGGAATTTCATACTGAGAGCTGATAGGCAACGATAAAAGAGAACCCTTCTTGGCACAGGAAGAAGTGCCACAGACAAAAATACTTCATCTTAACAAAATCTTGAGCTGCATCACGTGTTATTTTCATAAGAGCTATGCATGAGCTAATGCTGGTTACAAAGTATATAGTGCGCAGGGTTGGCTCCAGGCACCAGCGACCAAGCACGTGCTTGGGGCAGCACCTTGGGGTGGGGCAGCGCTTGCTTTATTTTTTTGGTTTGGCCGGGTGGTGCTTAGGGGGGCAGCGGGCTTCGGCGGCGCTCCGGGAGGGAGGGGACTTGGGCAGCGTGGCGCTCGGGGGGGCAGGGACTTGGGCGGCACGGCGCGGTGCTCGGGGGGCTGGACAGATTCTGTGGTGTGGCGCTCAGTGCACAGTGTGTGTGAGAGAGAGGTGGGCTCTGT
>NC_133772.1:70073409-70113742 GCF_003597395.2 Chelonoidis abingdonii
CTCGGGGGATGGGGGGCTTTGGCGGCGCGGTGCTTGGGAGGGGTGGGGGCCTTGGGCAGTGCGGCACTCAGGTGGGGCAGGGGCTTGGGCAGTGCAGCCCTCGGGGGGCCGGGATTTGGCGGTGCTTGCGGGTGGGGGGGTGTCACCACGGGGCAGCACTCTTTTTTTTTGCTTGGGGCGGCAAAAAGGTTAGAGCCAGCCCTGATAATGGGGAAGAGCCACCCCATTCATGTGCTGTCATGTGTTGCTCTGGCCAGTCTCTCAGAAACAGTTGTCAACTCCAGACTGGCATAGAGGAAAGATGCAAGAGAAAAAATCCTTCTCTCAAATGTCTATTGCAGTCAGACACTTCCTGATGCATGGGACTGTTAGTTCATAGCTTGTTCTCCTGCCACCCATGGGCATTCTTTCCAAACTTGTACACTAGCCTTCTGTCTATGCGTTCCAAAATTCCAGTTTTATAATAATACCTGCAGTGGTACAAAACAGAAGTGGTATTTACTTTAAAGGAATTGTTCCCAAGTAGTACACAATAGGAACATAACAGAGCAGTCAACCTGATGTTTTCCATCAAACAGCAATCCTTTCTTTCTGTTAAATGGATATTTTCACACCCCCCAGATCAACTTGCATTATAGAGTTTAAAGCTTTCCCAGACTTCTTGAAGAGTGAAATTCGCTCCTTTTAGAACAAACATTGCATGTGTGTTTCTGCTTCTAAGATGACCACAATTCAGAATGAACTGCTAGGATTATTGCCAAAGCAGAAAGGCAGGTAGTATCACATTACAAGCCATGGGCCAAATTCTCAGCTCATGTAAGTCAGAATAGCTCCATTGCCTTCCATGGAGTTAAGCTGATTTATACCTGGTGAAAATCTGGCCCTGTAATCTTATCTGTAACCAAAAGAGCCATGATTCTGTCTCATGACCTTTGGATAATACACTAAAAAGCAATGCAATCAATATAAATATGTGAAATGGACTAGGGAGGTTGTGGAATCTCCATCTCTGGAGATATTTAAGAGTAGGTTAGATAAATGTCTATCAGGGATGGTCTAGACAGTATTTGGTCCTGCCATGAGGGCAGGTGACTGGACTCGATGACCTCTCGAGGTCCCTTCCAGTCCGAGAGTCTATGAATCTATATAACACACCATTAATAATGTGGTGGCATTTTCACCTACTAACGCACCGGAGAGCTCTACTCAGTTTTTCATATGTCATTCGGTCATTTCGCTTTCTTTGTCCCCACATCTTTGCCAGGGCTTCTGACTTAACAACCCGAAAGATGCCTTGTTCTCTATCCTCCCAATCGAGAATGCCACAGTTTTCTTCTGGAGACAGGAGGAGGTCTCTTACAAATTCCCACAAGTGAGAACTCTGCAGGCCTTCAGCAGGAAAAGGACATAAGATTAACAGACTTTCAGAGATGCAGTACTATAACAATACAAATAATCAGTATAGCAGGTTTGTTAGTGTGCTCATGATCTTTAACCACGTGTCTCTGGCATCCATTTTGCTTACAAAATCAAGCGCATTGCTTATCTGTAAGTGGAATCAAATTACCTGCTGCAGGCTGACTTTGAAAAGGAACTAATTTTAGAATCTGCCATTTACTCCTGTAAAATTTTGAATTTTTGTCCTTCAAAAAGTTGGGATGAAGTTGCATCCTTGATAGGTTTAGCCTCCAGGAATCAGTATGGATTTCCACAGACTAGTAATGGAACTCCCTAATAAAGGACAGCTGGATTTGGGGATTATTTTTAAAGCCCACCTTTAGATTAATTTCAAAAGGTTTGACATGAATTTAGTGCTGGTAAAAGGTTCTGGATTACCAGCCGGAATCAAATTCCCCTTTATCCAGGAACATTTACAACATTGGCAGCAGGTGAGCAAACTTTCCCACACAGGTAGATGTCTCTGTGGTACTACAATTTAAGCCTGAGGCTTGCCTGAGTCCCAAATGCTCTGGAAGGGACAAGAACTTCCTAAGAAAGTGTACAAACCTGGTTACTGTGTGTGCATGCATGTGTCAAGCTTAAGGAGATTCTGAGTAAGCAATGTCCCAGGAATCAGGCAAATGGTGAAGCTACAAACCCAATTACCAACCTCAAGCATTCAACAATCTTCAGCCAGGCCTTCCAAAATCATGAGTGGCTTCAAAAAATCATGAGGTTCTTTTTAAAAATAATTCATTTGGGTTTGTTTATTTGCCGTCTGGATTTTGAGCCTTTAGTTTTCGTTTTCCAGCTTTTCTCCACAACTCTGAAGGTCAGAAGCTTACCTTTATAATAAAATGAAAGCTGAGATTCTTCTGATTCCAAGAAAGCACCCATGTAATGAGACTCATGATACAATTGTGAGAGTTGTACCAACCACCACTTTATGTTTAGCTTACCTGGGGTATCACTAAGTGATTCACCCCTTTTTGTGACAAGCATTTGAAACCCTGGCTTTATATGTCTTGTAATCTTTCAAGCACAATTTCTGCATTTCAAATATATACCTACTTGTTCTCCCATGGCTGTGACACTCTTGACTCTTAGAGCCCCCTGTTCTCAGGCAAGCCTTATCATTGTCTGGAACAGAATTACAAAATAACGTGACACGTGAAGGAGGAGGAATTAGAGTCTGGTGAAAATGTGGTCAAGAGGGCACCGTGTTCACCTAGTTAAATGTCATGCAACATTGAGTCAAACTGGGCATGTGATCTGTTGTTAAATTTAAAAAACCCTTATCATAAAGATAAACCAAAGTGAATAATTAACTTGAAGTTGAACAATTAGACAGAGACAAACACCACAAAGGAAAAAAAAAGAATGAAACCATTTTACATATCATCTACAGTTTTAGGGAAATTAGGGCTGTCTTCATCAACGGCATATACATCTTGATGTGGAACCTAGGCCTTTAGAACTCAGACTGCACTATGGTTGAGGGTTCATATGGCCAAAGTGCTACAGCAATAGATGAATGTGAGATTTGGTAACACCACTGCAGAGACACAAGCCATAGCACCCAATTTGAGAAAGGTGGCTGGTCATGATATTGCTGTGACATAAACAGAGCTGGTCAGACGGCACTTAAAGAGGGATCTCAAAAGCTGATTAACACCACTAGTTCTGTACCTTCTACAAATCAGCAGATCTATCCTGCCTTGCACACAGATAGAGATAGCAAGTGCTTCAAGGTGAATATTGGGGATCTCTCTGTAGCAATGGTACTAAAACAAAGAAAACCTGGAAAGCCCCTTCACTGAATGGAGTAACAGAGAGCTACAAAATAATCAGATGGGAAACACTTTATGATGCCTAGGGTCAGAACTTTGCATTATTGTGCAACCCACTCTTCAGAGTGTATTAGATGTCCCTTTCCAAGGGCTGATCCCCAGGGGGTTTTGAGTTTGCTCCAGCCTCTTGTGAGAGTTCTTACTCCTTTAGTTGAAGAAGAGACTCATTCTTTTAGTGCTGAAACTCTGGGATTCAGACCCTGCTGCCAGCTCAAATGGCATTAACTAGAATTACATACGAGACAGTGCCACAGCACTATCACCACGTGATGACAGGACAATGCACCAGTGTGCTTCCCCACCCACTTCCTGGAGTGACATTTTGGCAGCTCGGGTCATTTGTTCAGTGCACTCTGTGCTGCCTTGAAACACGTGGTCCTGTGTCAGAGGGTTTTCCATACTTCCTATAGCCAGGCAGAACACAAGTAAACCCAGCCATACCCAGGGACTCTGCAAGAGCTGAATGTGGTTCTAGAACATCAGGCCATCACTGCGCTACCACCTCAGTGATAGTGCTAGATCCTTAGGGGAGAGGGAGAAAAGGAGCCTATGTTGGGTTCCTCACCAGTCTCCCTACCCACCACAAGAGTCTGTAATTAAAAGCATTCAAGTGGAGACAACTTTTGGAGTATTTTCTCACTTGTAAAAATCGCTTGAACTGCTGCCTCAGGAAGTATTGCTAATCATACAACATGCCACACCTTTCCTAGCGAACAGAGCTTTGCATGTACATAACAAGGTTACTTACAATCTTTGATAGTTGGCTTGGTTTCTTCGGTGTCAGTAAAAAAGGAAATGCCTATGGAGAGGAAAACATGCAATCCAGTGTTCAATTCTCTATTCACACACTGTGCAGAATGACCTTACACTGAATCTTAAGGCACAGCTACAGCCCTTTCCCCACTATATTAGAATGCATGGCTATAAACTCACAATAGAGAATATAAAAACATATAAATTGCAACAAGGAAGATGAGTCTCCTGTCTATGCAAAGGCTGCTGCTAAAGATCAGCTTTCCCGTCCACTTCTCTGACCTTGTCAGTACCATCCTCAGATCCCTTCCCTGGCTTCCTCTTACTAGTTCAAGCTCCTCATCCTTGTCTTCAAGGCCCTAAACAGGTATCACCTACCTCAGCATGCTTCCCTACTCTCATTACCTCTTAATGGCCCCACTGTGCTCTTTTGACTTGTGCCAGGCTTCCTGTCTACCTGATCCCTTTAGATCTTTCTCAAGCTCTCACTTTTGCCGTTTTCTTTATTGTCCTATACACTTGGATTAGTCCATCTTTCTTCATCAGATCTCTCCTTAAAAGCCCGTTTCTTCACTTCTCCCTCGACTACTTCAAGCAGAGATCCTCTCTTATAGCAAAGTCCATACCACAGTGGTATCTCTGTACAGCAGCAAGAGTGCTCACACCATTTAATAAATGTATCAAATACCAAAGACCATAGGTGCTGACTTCCCCTCTTTCCCCTGGGTGCTCGATGCTCTCCCTTTGCCCCCGGCCCCACCCCCACTCCACCCTGTCCATGAGGTCCCTCTTCTTCCCACCCCTGCCCTGCCTCTATTCCAACCCCTTCCCCAAATCCCCACTCCGGCCCCGCCTCTTCCCACCTTCTCCTCTGAGCGTGCCACGCTTCCGCTCCTGCCTCTCTCTCTTGGAGTGTGCTAATGCTGCCAAACAGCTGTTTGGAGGTGGCCAGGCAGCAAGTGCTGGGAGGTAGGTGGAGGAGTGGGGATATGGCACGCTCAGGGGAGGAGGAGGACGTGGGGCAGGGGGCGAGGGGAGCTTGGCTGCCAGTGGGTGCAGAGCACACACTAATTTTTCCCCAGGGGTACTCCAGCCCCAGAGTACTCATGGAGTCGGTGCTTATGCCAAAGACCCATACAGTGAAAGAAAATTCAGGTTGCAAAATCAGGCACTCAGTTTAGGAAATGCCAAAGTTAAGGTTGCCTGTATAACCTTAATTTGGCCTCTTTGGCAATATGCATTATAATAAGGCCTTTAATTACATAATCATATATGATTTTTTTCTACAGGACCCCAACCTAATTCAGTGTGCAGGATGGGTGGTGAACACTGAATAAACAGCCATTTGACATTTCTCATCATTTCTCATCACAGGCCTTATTTACTGCATACCATTCAACACCAGCATTCCCTCTAATTTTTCCCATCCATGTGCTGAATGAAGTTTGTTATGTGTACCAATACGGGGTGATGTTTGACACATCACCTCCATATTGGTGCACATAAAAAAATTCATGAGGTGGGGGTGGAGCCAAGGGGTTCAGAGTGTGGAAGGGGGCTGGGGCAGAGAGTTAGGGTGTGGGGGAATGAGGGCTCCAGCTGAGGGTGCATGTTCTGGGGTGGGGCTGGGGCAGAGGGTTGAGGTGCGGGGATAGTGGTGAGGGCTCTGGCTGGGGTGCAGGCTCTGGGGTGGGGCCAGGAATGAGGGGGCTTGGGGTGCAGGCTGTCTTGGGGCTGTGACAGAGAGAGAGGACTACCCCCAGCTCTCTCTCCCCACAGTAACACCTGGGCTAGGTGGGAGGGGTGCCTCTCCCATGGCCCCAACCCAGCCTGGCCCGGACTTGCTGTGGCTGTGGGAGAGGCGCCCCTCCCTCAATCCGAAACAGCTGTGGCCGGGATTGCATCCAGTGCCCACTCCTCATTAGGTGACTCCCTGGCTATTGTCTGGGTGAGCCAGTGGAGCACACTGAGATGCTGCGTGGGGCATAATGGCAAAGAGCTGCTTTCAAAGAGTGATTGACTCATGCTGCTGCTCCCGTGCCAAAGCCTTGGCAAGAGAAGGGCTTGGAAACATGCATTTTGGCTGAACGAGGCACTCCGCAGAAGCTCCGGGCCAGACTGGGTTGGGACCGTGGGAGAGATGCCTGTCCTGCAGCCGTGGCAGGTCTGTGGCTGGGTTGGGTTGGGTCTGGGTCTCAGGAAGAAGAATCTCTCCCTGCCGCAGCCCTGAGCACCTGCATGGCACTTAATAGGCTGCTGTGCAGCCGCACAGCTTAGAGGGAACGTAGTTCAACACCAGCACTTAATATAGAATTGTTAATTTCCTTATGGGCTTTTCCGTGGTGCTCAATGGGATGTGTATTCCTAAATCCTTTAGTGCTTTTGAAAGTCTCCTCCCAAGTGACTTGCCCAGCAGCACATAGGAATTCTGTGGCAAAGGCAGGGACAGAAGACAGTACTCCGGAGCAGTAGTCAACTGCCTAAAAACACAAGACCATTTTTTCCCCTGCAGTCCTGTTTCATTCACCACCCACATTCTAACTTCTGCAACCAGTATGGCAGGGTTCCTATGGACAGCAGCCTCATTTACTGCACAACCCTGATTCATCCCTGAAGCATCAGTTCCTAGCATGTCCCTTCACCAACTTGTTCCCAGTTGTTGTTCTCCCACTCAGCCTCTCCCTGTCTCCCTCATGTCTGTTGCTGCCAACCTGTCACTGTCCTTCTCTGCTCCTCGCCCATTCCTTGTCTGCTCTGTCTGCTGTCTGCTCATCACCTATCTGTCAAATTGGAGTCAAGCTGTTTTTCGTTCTCCTCTGGGAAGTGAATGTGAGCAACATGGAAAGCACAGGAGAGACAACAAGAACAGGAGTACTTGTGGCACTTTACAGACTAACAAATTTATTTGAGCATAAGCTTTCGTGGGCTACAGCCCCCTTCATCGGATGCATGCAATCGAAAATACAATAGGGAACACTTCAATCTCCCTGGCCACTCGATTACAGACCTAAAAGTTGCAATATTAAAACAAAATAAAACTTCAAAAACAGACTCCAACGAGAGACTGCTCAATTGGAATTAATTTGCAAATTGGATACCATTCAATTAGGCTTGAATAAAGACTGGGAATGGATAGGCCATTACATAAAGTGGAAACGATTTCCCCATGCTTCTTTCCCCCCCTCTACAGTTCCTCACATCTTCTTGTCAATTGCTGGAAATGGGCCATTTTCATTACCATTACAAATAGTTTTTTTTCTCTCCTGCTGGTAATAGCTCACCTTAACTGATCACTCTCGTTAGAATGTGTATGGTAACACCCACTGTTTCAGGTTCTCTGTGTATATATGTATCTTCCTACTGTATTTTCCACTGCATGCATCTGATGAAGTGAGCTGTAGCCCATGAAAGCTTATGCTCAAATAAATTTATTAGTCTCTAAAGTGCCACAAGCACTCCTGTTCTTTTTGTGGATACAGACTAACATGGCTGCTACTCTGAAATAGGAGAGACAGTCTATCTCAGGGGCGGGAAAAGTTTTTGGCCTGAGGGCTGCATCCGGTTTCCAAAATTGTATGGAGGGCCCGTTAGTGGAGGCTGTTCCTCCCCAAACAGCTAGGCTTGGCCGGCCCCTCCCCCTATTGACCCCTCCTGTTTCTCACCCCCTGTCGGCCCCCCCGGAACTCCTGCCCCATACAACCCCCCTTGTTCCCTGACCATCTCTGGAACCCCCGCCCCTGATTGCCCCCTGCTGCCCCATCCAACTCCCCTCTTCCTGACTGTCCCCCACCCCTGCCGCCATTGAACCCCCCTGTTCCCTGCCCTCTGATTGCCCCAACCCCTATCCACACCCCCACACCCTGACCACCACCCTGAACTCCCCAGCCCTCTCTCCAACCCCCACCTCGCTCCCAGCCCCCTTGCAGTACTGCCCCAGGAGCTTGCAGCCCTGCTGCCTAAAGCATTGCACTAGCAGTGGGGTGAGCTGAGGCTACGGGGGAGAGGGAACAGCAGGGGAGGGGCTGGGGGTGAGCCTCCCCGGCCAGGAGCTCAGGGGCTAGACAGGAGGGTCCCACAGGCCTGATGTGGCCCGCGGGCCATAGTTTGCCCACCTCTGGTCTATCTGCTCTCAGTTCCTGGACCTGGAGCCACAGCAGTTCCCAGCAGTAAGGAGCAATTATAGGGAAAGGCCTGCATTGTCAGCCATCCATGGCCCTCCAGGGGCTGTTCTAGCAGCCAGGAATTGCTAGAGTGAAGGGATGCTTAGGCCCTGACCGTTTTTGCCATGGACATACCTAGTGCATCAGTTGCCAGTAGCCCTATGACAACTCTACACCACTCAACAATTCTCCTAGACCAGGAGAATCTTGGAGTAGCTAGGTAAGCCAGCTTTAGGAAAGCCTTGAATCACTGAGAGGCACAAAGCAGCTGGAATGTATTTCAGGATTGAGTCTAACTCTATAAATAAATTACCCAACATTTTATAATCCATCTGGAGATGGGAAAAATAGTGTGGCACTGGAGTAGACCTGCTAAGTCTCCCTGACTGGGCAATGAAAAGTCAGCCATCTACGTTATCATCAGAACTGAACCCTACGGAACCATCCTATTCATTTCCTGGAATCTAAAATAAAGGCTAGCTGTAGAAGAAATTTCACTTTCCTTCAGTTAGGACAGACAGACAATAGCTTAGAAGTTTATGAGCCTAAATTCACTTAAGCAGCAATAAACCTTTAATCTTTTAGGAAGCAAAAAATTAGGTGGAAAATAAGTAAAGAAATTTGATGTATTTGAGAATAATGTCAAGCGTATTAATGAGGATCTCAGATTTGTATTACACATTATACCGATAGCATGTGCCAAACAAAACATCATGCCCACCATCAGATAAACAGTGCAACTTCTGATGTTTTGAGAGAAACATAGTAGTATATTGTGCTGGCCTATGTGAAATGAGTTTGGTGGTCTCCGTCCAGTTCTATCTGAGCTAAAACACCATATTTTGCATCCAGGACAGTCTTGGTGGAGAAGCCAAGGACTGAAGACACCATGGAGTCTGAACTATGGTCTTACGTCTACAGCTGAACCTGTCATGTCAGACTTGAGTGACATTAAGGGGGCACAGTTGGGAAGCCAGTAACCTCATTGCCCGTGCTATCTGTTGGATTGCTAATTGGCTGATCATTGTAGTATCTACACATCAGAGGTGCTTCACCTTTTCTGTGAATAAATAAGGGCCTTTAGTCCCAGGGCTGTCAGTCCAGAACCTTCCACTAACATGAAGTTCACACAAAAGTTTAGACTCTTTTGTTTTGCATTTAATCTCTGAAACACTAACCATGTATCTTGATGTTCTGTAAGATGAAATAAAGGTATTCGCCACAAACGCCGGCAGCATCTGTGAACTCCTCCTGGGTCATGCTGCAGAGCTGCAAGCCGGTAATATTAAAGTGGGAAAAGGAGATGCAGTTGGCGTCTAGTTTGTATTGGTCACAGCAAAACTGCAGCCACTCACAGACATTGTGTTTACTCCAGTATTCCGGGTGAATAGATGTCCAGCAAGAATTGCCAACTGCAAGAGATTCAGCAGAAGAGAGAAATGAAGCTGAAATACTTACATTATGAAATTCTTTCCAGTAAGCAAGTTCCAGACAAGAGAAGTTCCTGTACCTTTTTCTAGTCAGGCCGTAAGCTTCCTCAAGTATTCCTTTTCATACTGTCTGCTTATGTTTTGGTGCCTAGTATTACAGCCTTTTGCATCTAAGGTATTATTATTAATTATTATGTAGCACATTATTGTAGGAGGATCGCAAAAGAACATTCCTCTCAATTCGTCACACCCCCAAGTGTGATACACAAGGTGAAACACAGACCCAAAGTGAGAGGCACAAAAAATATTCATGCAGGATAATTAAAATACTGTGGGATCAAATCTTTTATCATAAATAACTCTCTTTCACTCCTCAATTTCATGGTTATTTCTTTCTGATGTAACTAAATTGTCAACAATAAAAGGGAAGGGACACCAAATTTCTCTGGTGCGTAGTACATTTTGCAATAAAAATGAGCAATGTTTCTCATAATGAGAGGCTGAGTCACTTAAGAAATGTCTCAAAGCCCTCTACAAGCTTTAAATAATACCTCTGGCAGGTAGGCAAATATAAATTTATTACTAAGGGAGATGCTTGTTTTCACAGCTATATCCAGCAAGTTATCATCATGCAATTCATCCTGAAGTACACAGTAAGTGTTAGGGTTGTGTGAACTTTTTTTTATTTGTTATATTAGAGACTGCCACAAGATGGTGCAATGTGTACTTTCCGGCAAAGTTCTTTTTAGGTAAGCATCTCCGACAGATAAAGGAAAGAGAAAGAAAGATGCTAGTAGAGTGGGTAGGCAAATTTTAGTCTAAAAATATTTCAGTCAGAAGTGTCAACGTTTTTTCAAAAAATGTGAAAAAGTTTCTCAATCAGTGGGAGAAGCTTGTTGCTATTATTTTATGATAAAACCTGAAAATTATTTTTCTGTGATTTATTTGTAGAAGAGTTTTTTTAAAACTAGCTCTGGTTCTGAAAGTAGGAGCAGTGTAACACAGGCATATGTTGTAGTCAACAGACATTATTACTATGTAGATCACTTATACAGGGGAGCTTGGATTTGAATACTGTTTCTTTAGATGTAAACACAGATCTCTACCACTTGAGCTAACAGAGAATATCTGTAGCTAACTGTAATAGGAGGCTTTGTACCTGCAAACCAGATACTAGAGGGAAACATATATGGAAAAGGCGTTCATCTTGCAAGAGGTTCTGACTGGAGGTCTGTGCAGGTGCAGCCTCTATGGAGCAACCGCTAGAATTATAGCCAAAGACACTATAATGCTCTTAAACTCTGGATGTATTTTACTAGAGGCTGTGAAAAATGGAAACAAAATTCTGCCTCCCAGACTTATTATTTCTATTAACTTGCTAGACAAATTCTTTTTGTTTTACTTACACAATTTTTTTTTGGTTATACTGGAGTCCTTGAGGATGAGTAATGATTTGCCTCAGGAGAGATTCTGGGCCAATGACAGAAATATCAGCCTTTGAGATTGTTGCTCTATTCATTTTAAAAGACTTATGCCAATTTACACCACTAGAGGCTCTGGCCCTCTCCTAATCATGACTGAGCAAATATGTGACAGTAAATAACCAGGAATGAACTACCACAGGGATGAAAATGTTATACATATCTAGACGAGCAGTTAGATTAGATAGATACTGTTTTCTTTCTATTCAAATCTCCTCTAAAAGCATCTTTTGCCTCATTTTAGATTTCCTAATTCCTCTTTCCAATCAATCAGCCAGGATTTATTATTTCATGTTCAGATTACATTTTTAACCCCATACATTTAGTTTTGGGACACAGTTTGTATGACAAATATATGCAATATACAATCAGATGGCAGTGCATGCAAACAATATGAACTGTCATTTTTTTTCTGATCAGTCTAGCCAGGCAGTTTATTTCAGGGTAAATGCTGCTGTTGTTTTAGACTTAATTGCCCCAATGAAATTAATGGAATGGTTCAAAATTGTGACAATGTCTGAAATATTGATCTTGCATTCTAAATGAGTTTCTATAATATAAATAAGATCTTTTTAATGAAGTTTTAAAACTTACAGGATAAGTGTGTTCTTTCATGTATCATCCATGTACTGTAAAGATCTCCATTTATTTGTGCATATAGAATTAAAATAATGCTGAATGTATTTTTAAGTGTCATAGACCCTCTGGGGATCTATCATCCCAGCCAAGGGAGGCAGTCTAGAAAGGAGGAGAGGTGGGGAAAAGATGCAAATTTTGGATTTGAGTTTTGGACTCTCAAAACTTTGAGCATAGTTGAATCTGAGATTTTGTTTGGTCCTTTATAAAGAAAGGACCGTTGTGATACACAGTTTGACATGGGATCAGATTCTATAGGCTCTGGAACTTTGTATATACCTGTGCCAGAGGATGATTAATTCATGATGGGAGAGAAGCAGTTGTACAGCCACCATCTCCCCTCAGGCCTTTTGCTAGAGAAGAGCAGCTTGAAAGTTAGCCATATTTCACAGGAACGCTGGCTCTGGAGGCTAGCCAGAAGAGGTATAGAAACAGTGTGGGGGACTGTGAGGGCTGTCTCCAGGCCCGTTGACAGAATTGGAACAGGGTAGCCTACCTTACTCCCAAACCAGGTGGAGGCACCAAGGCATGAATCCAGCCTATAATTTTGGTGTTGTCTTGTTTGCACTTTTGGGACTCTTGAGCTGTTTGGATTTTTTTCTGTGTATGTAGGAGATGGGGTGAGGGTCAATGCCACAACTTCCTTCCAATGTGTTGAAGAGTTAAATGAAGTTTGCTCCATTGGTGTATCTATTTTTAATTCCCTTAGGGTAATATGAGATAAAAGCAACTGTTCCTCTACAGTTAATAAGTACAGTAAGTAACTTTGAAATACTTAAACAACTGGTCCTGAAATTTTGATTTTTGATAAATATCAGCTTTGCTGGCAATATAAAGGCCATAGCATGCTCCTTTCATGGAAGAGTTCTTGTCAGGATTAGTTTCTCTATTGGCTTCTAAAAAGATTGGATTCTTTTTGGAAGTCAGAAAATATTCTAAGACCCCAAAAAGTGATGACATTTGTCATGGGCACTCAGCAGGTGCTGACATGAAGGTCTGGCATTTTCAACAGCGCTCTTCCTTTACTCCTTACACTGAAATTTCGCTTTCCGAGTAGCTCTCTCTTCTGTTGGGGTATGCACTGTACCAAAAGATTACACAGTTTGGAATACTTTTCTGGAAGAAAGATTGGCTACAGGACAGAGCGTGTACAGGAGATATACAAGCTTCCTTTGAGTGGGAGGGAAAGGACCAGATATTTTTTCCTTGCTGTATAGTGAAATTCTAAGTGAAAACTATCCAGGTGAGATAAGGTGGGGAGCAAATAAATCACTCAGCAGCCAGTACAGGATCATTTCAGAAGTGTGTCTAGAACTCGAGGGGTGCTGGAACAATTTTTATAATGGAGGTGCTGAGAACCATTGAACCAAACTGTAAACCCTGTATATAATGGAAACCCCTTCAAGCCAGGGGGTGCTGCAGCACCCCCCCACTCCCATCCCTGCAGCCCTAGGTTCAGCACCCATGACTACAGGTCTCTAGGGGAGAGGGAAAGTTGAAAGCAGAGATAAGTGAGAGCCACAGAGTTCAGATCATGACTTGGACGTTTCCAAAGTTGTGGAGTGTTACTTGCCTCAAGGTTGGATTTAGGTTACATTAACTATCCCACGGCACTTTTTTGCCAGATTGAGTATTTTAATCCTGGTGTGCTCGTTACATTCCAACCCAGGGGAATTAAATTCTGTGGACTTACCCCCTTGCAATCTAGAAGAGTTATTTGAAATCAGAGTTTGGATTCATGTCCCACCTCTAAGGCTGCATGTACAATGGCAAAAAGCCTCACGATTTCCAAAGGAAGAAGCTCTATCCATGGTAACAAGGATCCAAGCTTTAGTGTAGATAGGACTCAAGCATGCACAGGGATTTTTACCATTGACTTCTATAACCTGGCTCTTTACTCAAGGCAGTATCAGAAGCCTGTCCAGATTTTCCCAGAATGCACTGGTTCATGCGCAGCTGTACTGACAAACCAACAAGATATACATGTTAGTGCAGGGAAAAATGCTGTTGAATTGACATGAACCATGCCAGCAGACGAATGTAGCAGAGCCTGGTTATATATAACGTGTTTATCTGTAGAGTAGATCAATTCTATAGCCCTTTTCCATAGACCAGTTCCACACTGTAAGAGAAAGTGAGTGAGAATCTTATAAGACATAATTCTGTTTAAAGACAAGTGTTTTATTCCTAGTACTGTTCTAACTGTGATGTAGACAGAAGTGAGACCAGAGCTACACTTTACACTCAGTCATCTCTGAAATTCTGCCTGTCTCATTATAGGCGCCTGCAGTTTTGCTAAGTCATCTCCACTATTTTATGTGAGGAGGAACTCATCTCACACTTCCACATTCAAAGTCCTATGGTACTTTCCCCCCAAAAGTGTAGGTATCTTGACTCTTATCTTGGCCAGATAACAGACTGGGGAAAACTTTATTCTATTGGCCTAAATGCCTCTTGTGCTTCAAATCAATGAAGTATTTGTCTTCTTTTTCTATCCTATGTCTACTTGTATAGCATTGCTAGCACTGATATAATATAAATGTGTGTGAAATTTGTTCCTGGGCTACTGGGGGAGAAAAAAAAGTGAAAACAATGTAGTGGGTTCTATAAGAATGTTTTAAATCAGCTCATGGGAAAAATTATTGCAGCCCTAAAGGATGCTAGAAATGTGAAGAAGCATCCAACATTGAGCAATCCTAGGGAGAAAAAGTTGAAGGGGAGATGCAGCTGCAGACAGGGTCAAATGAAGGCCATGTACATACCCAGCCCAACCCTCTTAGTATGTGATCTCAGGTGGAATCACAGCACAGTGGTAATGACGTCAAGCTTATGAAACATTTCAGTTACTTCAAAGTAGACAGTTTAATGTCCTTGCAGTATCTGTGTGCAATACTGACCTTTAACTAGATGGAGTCAGAACTGCACAACATGTCAGAGGCTGTATACTGCTAATGGCTAATGAAGATGCTCAGAGCTGGTAGAACATTTTCCAATGGAATGATTTTCCATTGGGAAATGCAGATTCATTGAAATTGACACATTCCTAATTTTGTTTAGGAAAAAACTGAAAGATATCTTGATCAGGTTGAAATTTATAATATAAAATTTAAAAAGTCAAAATTGAAATAAAACACTGATTTACCTGAAATGATTCTCCTCTGCTCTGCCCCCCCCAAGATTTTGTTTCACAGGAAACTTAGAAATTCTTTGTTTTTGCTTTGATTCAGAATGGAAACAAATTTCAAAATCAGAGCATTTCCCACAAACAATAACTTCTATTTCCTGCATAGCACTTGAGATTCTTCTTTAGATGAAGCATTAGGGACCTGTGCCCCTTTGGAGCAGATTCTGTTTCTAATAACATCGAAAATTTTGAATGGCCAAGGTTTGCACCACAGAAACAAGCATGAAGTCTATGATGATCACAAACTTCTTGTTATGGTTTAAGCTCTTTGAAAAGTGCCATTCTTCAATACTTAAATTGTCTCAGGAGGGGACAAAGTCTGTTCTGTAAGAACACCAACTTTGTAATTTGAAGGCATAAAAGTAGTTTTATGGGAGAAAAATATTGCATGAAAATCTGAGTCAGATCCAAGTTTCACCTCAAGCCTGGCTCAGTAACATCAGTGAAACTATGCTGTATTTTTAGAGCCTATTGAATGATTTAGCCTGAGGGAGGAGAGGAAAAAAAAAATTCCAGCCGTTTAGGAACTGAATCAAACTCTTATGGAAGGAAAAGAATTTCTAATGGGAAATGCTAACTGAACCTCTATATCAGGGATCTGGCCTGAAAGCATGGCATTGGGAGTGAATGCCTTAAAACGAACTATACTCCCCAGATGAGTCTTGTGGCCTGGCGAAGTGTAGGATTTCCATATGCACAGTGAGGGGGAAATTGTACACTACACATTCAGGAGTAATCAGCAACTAGTCCAGTGGGGCCATTATTGAGTTAATATTGATGTATTACTACAATCCATAGAGATCTGTGTTGGTTTTTAAAATCCCAAACTTTACATGTTAACTATGTATTTAATTGGTCATTGCTACTATGGATAATAAATTTATATAAAACTGCAGAAAATTCAAAGAGATGTCACTCCATCAAACTAAATTACTATTCCATAGTACGGATAACATGCATTGATAGGCAAAGGGACTTCAAAACAAGTGCTGTGTTTCAAGTGGACAGAGCAAAAGGTTGGGAGCCAGGCATGCAAGGATCTATTCCTGACTCTGCTTTTGACTCCCTCTGTAACGTAGGGGGACTATCACTGAAATGTTGTGAGTCTCAGTTAGCGTTCTTGCAAAATGAAGATGATAATGCCCAATTCAGAAACAATTAATTGATAGCTGAAAAGCGCTGGAACTCTTTTGGGGGTCACTAGGGTGAGATTCAGGAGATCTAAGTTCAATTCCTGCCACAGACTTGCTGGGTGACCTTGAGTAAATCACTTGATTTCTCTGATTCACTTTTCCATCTGCAAAATGGGGAGAATGCTTCCCTATCCACAGGGATGTTGTGATGAGGAATCCACTAAATGTTTGTGAGGGCTCCGTACACTATAGTGATGTAAGCAACACAAGTCTCCTGTAGATACACGTTTTTTAGCTGAAAGGTACTATAGAATTGCAAACTATTATTGTTGCTATTCATATGCCTCTCTTGCACACAGTCAGCTTGTGCGCCCGAACAGAGCAGTAATGCTTGAATTAGAAATAAACGTGGCTCAGCAGTGAGCCAACATGCACAGGCCATTTCCCATTAGAGCCGACTGTAACACTGTTAAATTCAGTCCAGTTTTGGACACATATTAACTGAATACCTCTTTTCAAACTGAGTCTATGTACACACCTGTCTGATGATCAAAGGAGGGATAATAGTCCTCAGTTGTCCCAAACAATTCTGTCCAAGACATCAGGGGTTCGCAGATCATTGTGTTTGGCAGAAAGGTGCTGTGAGTGACTGAGTTCAACATCCCCCTAAAATATTAAGATAATAGTCAAAGCATGGCAAGAAAGTATCAACGACCTAAGTTATAAGGGCACATCCATAACTGCTTTAATGTGGAATGGCATGTATCTGTGAAAAGTACCCCTGGGTTCATGCTGCAACCGCTTAAAGTTCCATTGAAGTGAATGGTTGAGCACTTGAAAATTTCAGGGGCAGCAGTGAAGGGGTTAATGAGCTCAACAAGAACATTATCGGTTTAAAAGGATCTGCAAACAGATTTATGACTAAACATGAATGCGGGTGATATGAAGTTTTCCCATAGATTCTTGTGTGTGACATGTGTAAAAGCCAAGGGAAGAACAGACCTATAGGACAGTACCAGACGTATGGTCAGGGTGAACATTATTAGTTATTAAGATCATTTTTTGATTTATCGAACAAGTCCCTTGACAAACAAATAGTGAAAACATAGTCCTGGACGCGAGGCGCTTACAGTGTAAATCAGATACAAGCCCAGACATCTGACAGTCCATGGTTTATGGACAATATGCAGTATCTGAAAATCAATCACAAACTGGAGTTCAGTTTGTTTCTCGAGCATGGTCGCAGCTGGAATTCATGCAGAAACTTGTTTAATAATAATAGAAAACTTCACTGTGTGACACTTTCCTCTCCAACTGGTCTATGAATTGTTGAAAATACAATTCTATTGTGAAACAATAAAGGAAGAGAGAAATTAAGAGATCTAGGCAAGGGAGAAAAGCTACATTTTCAGATGAGATTTTAAATGAGACATAGTCTGTGAAGTAGAGGGATTCAGGGGGACCATTCCAGAGGACAGATGGACAAACACGCACACACACAGTTTTCCGTAGGTGAGGTTTGTGATACCCCTCCTCTGAGCTGCCATGTGAACTTTAACTGTAATTGATTCAATTTTAGTGGTCTGGAAACAAGCAACAAAATGGAATGAAAATCATTGTGGCTCAGTTCTGCTTTTCCATCTGCAAGAGACTGAGACTGTCACTGTTCCAATGTCTAGTAATAGCTCCATGGTTGTGCTGCAGTGAATATACAAGTGCAAAGAAAATTGCCACAGATTTGACACAATGGGCTCCTATCTCTTCAACCTTAGTTTCTTCTGCCTTCCATAACTAACTCCAGATCTGGTTGTTCCTAGCAGAAAGAAACTTGAGTAAGCTAACATGATCATATATAGTCTTAAAGATTAACATTTAGTATAATGCAAAAAATAAAAAAATAAAATAAAGAAAATGGCAAGCTCTGTGCAGTAGGCATAGGGACCCAGATCCATGCTGTGCCAGTTGTACTGCAGTATTGGCTATCTGCTCCTTTTGACATAGTTCATTAGTGAACCATGGCAATCTTTGTGCAGAATGGGGGTGGGAGTCAAGGCATTGATGACTGTGGTTAAATGATTGTAATGCTCTAGCAGCTTATCAGCATCTTGGCATGTAAGATAGAAGAATTGTTTACTAACATGCTCTGAAAACTGTCACTTCTTTCTCTAGCGGAATTGAGAGAGAGCCATAATCTTTACCTGGATGAAATGGGAGCAGACCAAGAGAATAGGAACATTTAGGATATCCCCAAAATTCTCTTCCATACTGAAGATTGGGTCCAATGTGTGTACATGTTCCAGAAACAACATGGATCCAATGTATTGTTCTAATGTGAATGGAACACATGAACATTCAAACACTGTGGATCACTTGAGCTGCTATATTGCCACATTGTTTCTAGTGGACCTAGTCTGATGCTAGTGTTACATGTATACATATATTTTGCTAATGAACACAATTGAAAATAAAACAACAAACTATAGTACTAATGCAATCCAGACATTTCAGGATTTTATAGGAGCAGAGCTGGTAATGCCACGGCTCAATAATAAATACAAATGAGACCCATAGTATTTAATATTAAATTGTAGCAAGAGTCAGTTATTTGCTTTCTCCACCAGTAGTAGGCTACCATTCACTGAAATAGGTGCCCTATACTACACTTGTTCAGACACAGGTTAGAAGGGCAGAGAAATGACATGTTTATTACTTCATGGATGATGCAGGATCTAACATTACACAAAATCCTCCCCTAATTCTTCTGCAGTCAAAGCAATTAAACTCCCATATTTGCATCAGATCATGGAGGATTCATATTGCAGGGAGTTATGACAGGCGAGATGCAATGTGGCAACCACACAGAAACAGAGTTTAGTACCAAGATAGAGACTTCATAGAGAAATGGAGAAGAAAACAGGAAGAACTTAGTCACCAATGCCCCCAATTCTTCTTCCATCATAGAACACTGATAGGACCATGTAAGCATATCTCACATTAACAGATGATCCCTGTTCAGTGCCTCGTAGACGGGGAAACCCCGCCACTAATCCTGCTAATATGCACGAGGGGAATGTCCTCCCCAGCACTGTATTTTGCAGTCGGTTTAACCATGTGTATTATAACAATAATTGTAATAATTAAGCTTCAAAATGGAGCAGCCATTGGCAAACATACACCAGCTTGAGCAAAATAAGCAAAAAATACACCAAGAAGTGCATCCCATTTCAGGTAGAAGCAACTCTGATGTCTCCTATGTTAATGGAAGCTCATTGATCCAACATACCGTGGAAGCTGTTGGAAAATGCAGATGACTGGGACCACCTCATGCCTGATTTCTGTAGAAGAGTGAATTATTGCTTCCCACATGGGAAAATGTTTTGAGTGAAATCTCGGCACTATTGAAGTCAAAAGGAATTTTTCCATTGACTTCAACAGAGACAGTCTTACACCCTTTGTCTCTGTCAACAGGCAAGAGGTGGCAGGACAACAACAAACAAACAAAAAACCAAGCAAAAACCACCTGAAGTTTCACTGCTGTTTCTAAAAGTACTTTTTACTAGAAATACATATAATCGGTGGGGGCGGAAGAAACACATCCTCTTTGTAGCACACATAATTCTGCAGTTGATTTTTTAAAAACTATATATTTTTAGTGCTAACATTTGGAAATTTGTCACTACTTACATAAGGGAATGACTTTGCCTTGAAGGGATCTAATCATCCCTTCACTTGGAGTAAGTTTTTGCTAGGTAAGTAAAATAGGTTTATAGTTTTTACAACCTCATTATCATTATGATGGGTGAATAGATTTCATGCCAGGACTAAGATGCTTTCATGAGGATTTTCCAAGGCTGAAAAGATACATTTTGGGTAACACCAGCATGTTAGAAGTGAAGATGGGCCTGATCCACAAACAAACCTATCAGATTATGGAGAAGTTCAGAGCTGAACATACATCTGATCTGTAAGGCTTGGTTTGAATAGAGTTTATTTCTCCAAACTGCAAAACTCTAGCTCTGAAGCAGCTTTAGCTCCAGTTTGATACTTGGCTTGCAGCTATAGTGACAAGGCTGCTACCACTAAAGGGCTTAGCAATATACCATAGTAGATGACAAACCTAATTCACAAATGAGAAATTCCCATTTTAGAGAGGTACTTGATTTACACCGTCAGTCCCATATACAACTGTGTATTTTACAGCTAAATCTATTTATGCTCAAGGTCTCTAAGAGGACTAATTTATTTTCAAATATTCTAGGCAAACAGAAT
This sequence comes from Chelonoidis abingdonii, assembly GCF_003597395.2. Classification (NCBI taxonomy): domain Eukaryota; kingdom Metazoa; phylum Chordata; order Testudines; family Testudinidae; genus Chelonoidis; species Chelonoidis abingdonii. The sequence goes on from NC_133772.1 coordinate 70,093,746, forward strand.
ATTATTGATTTAGGTCATGTCAATTAATTTTGCAGCATTACCCCGGTACTGTTTATAAACACATGCTATATCTGCTTCCATGTACTCTTAAGGAAAAAAGGCAAGGGGCAGTCATTTGTTTAAACAGGAGATCTTTTCAATGTTAGTTTTGCTCCAGCTGATGCAAGGCTGCAAGAAGCACTTAATTTTCTTTTGGTTTAATGAGACAGGTCTGGATTGGTCATTTGTTAAAACATATTTGTTGAGGTTCAATTCCTGGGTAGGAGACAGGCATGTCTCGATCAATAATTTATTACATTGAAATTAAATGGGTTGGTCAGAACAAGTGTTTTGAAGCCCAAACGCAAATGGCATGAGGGGGTGACTGATAAATCAGCCTAGCACATATGCTGCTTTGGCAGCTGGAAATCTATTTTACAAATATTGACATCAATAAACAAACTGAGCTTACGTGCAGATGGGTGCTTATTCCCGTCGCAATGTTTAGGTCCAAAAGGAGGTTTCAGAAGCAAGGGGAAAGAGACGGCTTTCCTGCAGCAAAGCACAGCACTGTGGAAGTAAAGCCACCTGCAGTGCTGTGATATACAGAACTCCTTACAGACAGGTTCGTTTGGTTTTTCAGGTTCTTATACACACTCCCTTTGACGACACTGATAATACAGAGTGCGACACAGCTGAGGGAAGGCAGGAGAAACATTCTTAAGTGCAGAATGTTTACCTTTATACTGTATTGTTTATTCTCCTCTTAAAGTTGTTGACTTAAGTAACTGTGAATCTTGGGCAACATTAAAAAGTCAGGTCTGCATACTTGCCTCAGTGTGGGGTACTTTCCTGCTCTGACTTCTTTTGGAATCTTGGCACTTAAAAGGGCTTATCGCATTTCAGTTATAAGCCTCAAAAAGTACAGAAGTTAAGTAGCATTATCCCCATTTTACAAATGAAGAAGTCGAGGAGCAGAGAGATGAAATGACTTGCCTGAAGTCATCTATCAATTCATCGATTTCAGTGTAGCAGCCGTGTTAGTCTGTATCCGCAAAAAGAACAGGAGTACTTGTGGCACCTTAGCGACTAACAAATTTATTTCAGCATGAGCTTTCGAGAGCTACAGCTCACTTCTTCGGATGCATAGAATGGAACACACAGATAGGAGATATTTATACATACAGAGAACATGAAAAGGTGGAAGTATGCATACCAACAGGAAGAGTCTAATAAATTGAGATGAGTTATCATCAGCAGGAGAAAAAAAACTTTTGAAGTGATCATTAAGATGACCCATAGAAGGTGTGAGGAGAACTTAACATAGGGAAATAGATTCAATTAGTGTAATGACCCAACCATTCCCAGTCTCTGTTTAAACCTCAGTTAATTGTATCTAATTTGCATATTAATTTGAGTTCGGCGGTCTCTTTTTGGAGTCTGTTTTTGAAGTTTTTTTGTTGCAAAATTGCCACCTTCAAGTCTGTCACTGAGTGGTTAGAGAGGTTGAAGTGTTCTCCCACTGGTTTTTGAATGTTATGATTCCTGATGTCAGATTTGTGGCCATTTATTCTTTTGCGTAGAGACTGTCCGGTTTGGTCAATGTACATGGCAGAGGGGCATTGCTGGCACATGATGGCATATATCACATTGTTAGATGTGTAGGTGAACGAGCCCTTGATGGCGTGGCTGATGTGATTAGGTCCTAGGATGGTGTCACTTGAATAGATATATGGACAGAGCTGGCATCGAGCTTTGTTGCAAGGATAGGTTCCTGGGTTAGCGTTTATGTTGTATGGTGTGCGGTTGCTGGTGAGTATTTGCTTCAGGTTGGGAGGCTGTCTATAAGCGAGGACTGGTCTGTCTCCCAAGATCTGTGAGAGTGAGGTATCATCTTTAAGGATAGGTTGTAGATCTTTGATGATGCGCTGGAGAGGTTTTAGTTGGGGGCCATAGGTGATGGCTAGTGGCGTTCTGTTATTTTCTTTGTTGGGCCTGTCCTGTAGTAGGTGGCTTCTGGGTACTCTCCTGGCTCTGTCAATCTGTTTTTTCACTTCAGCAGGTGGGTATTGTAGTTTTAAGAATGTTTGATAGAGATCTTGTAGGTGTTTATCTCTGTCTGAGGGATTGGAGCAAATATGGGTATCTTAGAGCTTGGCTGTAGACAATGGCTCGTGTGGTGTGTCCTGGATGGAAGCTAGAGGCATGTAGGTAAGTATAGAGGTCAGTGGGTTTCTGGTATAGGGTAGTGTTTGAATAATTGAATCTATTTCCCTATGTTAAGTTCTCCTCACACCTTCTGTGGGTCACCTTAATTATCACTTCAAAAGTATTTTTTCTCCTGCTGATGGTAGCTCATCTCAATTTATTAGACTCTTCCTGTTGGTATGCATACTTCCACCTTTTCATGTTCTCTGTATGTATAAATATCTCCTGTCTGTGTGTTCCATTCTATGCATCCAAAGAAGTGAGCTGTAGCTCACGAAAGCTCATGCTGAAATAAATTTGTTAGTCGCTAAGGTGCCACCAGTACTCCTTTTATCAATTCATCAACAGTGTTGTGAATAGAACCCTGATCACCTGACTCCAAGCCATTCCCCAGCCACTAAGCTATGCTGCCTCCCAACAAAAATAGCTGTTGAGGTCTGCTGCAAAAGTGGCTGCATTTCTGTAGTGGATAATTGATTGTAAAGTGTTTTGGGATCCTTCAAAATAAAAGGCTTTGTTGTTAGGAGTGAGAACAGAGACATTGACGATGGAGGATGAATTGGACAAAGAGGAGCAGAGCCAACATAAAAGGATAGTTGTAGTGTAATTTAAATTAGTTAAAACTTGGACCAAGCTGGATCAACATACTTTAATTCCTCAGAACTCCAATCTTGTTCTCTTGGCAGTGTGTGCGCAGAAGGTAGAGATAAAGATTTAAGCACATATGTCATGTCAAATCTCCTGTTTCCCCCAGGAGAGACATCTTCCTAGTAATGAAAATGCCAATCTTGTTCTTTACCTTCCTTGGATGTGGTTTGAATTAACCTCTTGTGGCTCCAAAATGTTGGATTGTTGGTGTTGTCATTCAGTGAGAAATGAAAGTAGTACTGTGTGTAATGAACGTATCAGTCAGATCTTATGAACAGAAAGATTCAATTTGTATGACACATATTAAGAGGTTCAGATGTTTATAGCCACCAGGAGGGAAAGCTGGCAGAAAAAGATCTGGGTGGATGACACTGTATCTCGGGTGGATCAAAATTCGTCCATAGAGGTTAGGAAAGGAGTGTAGAGAATGGACTACCCTGCTAGCAAACCACCAATAATGGAGATGCCATATTAGAAAATATCAGTACAAGCTTGCAAGAATGCTTTCAGTTAGGCTTCTGTTTTTCTTCTATGCTGTTTTCCTTTCCTATATTTAAGTCACTTATTTGGCCCACATTAGTGTGGTATTTGAGTGCCTCACAATTGTATTGTATTTATCCTCACAGCACCCCTGTGTGGTAAGGAAGTACTATTATTCCCATTTCACAGATGGAGAAAGAGGCAGAGAGAGAGACTAAGGGTTCATCTATGCTTTGAGAGTGATTCTCAGCTTGACGAGATGCATTTGTGCTAGCTCACTAAAAATAGAGCATAGCTGCTGGAGTGCAACAGGCTAGCCACCCTGAGGGCAGGGCTGGAGTCTCAGATGGGTATGGACTCAGGGTGGCTAGCCCATCCTGTTGGGGGTACATTATTTTCAGTACATTAACTTGATCAGAGTGAGTGTGAGTCTGTCTCCTTGAACTGCAATCACCTACAACTATAGACACAGCCTAAGTAATTTTTCACATGGCAAGGCTAGCAGAACAGAGACAGGATTTGAACCATGGGGTCCCAAGTCTGAGGCCAGTGCTCTAACCACTGTACAATCCTTCCTCTTGACTGTTCCTCTTTTCTTCTGTCCTTATCCAGTATGTTCTCCATCACACTCTCCCTCCCTCCTTCTCACCCCCCGCCATTTCTTTCTCCCTCGGTTTCTTCTCTGTCTCTCTACTTCTTTACTCACCACACTCCCCCCATTCTCTGTTTATTTCTTTCTCTACCTCCATCCTTCTTTTTACTGGTCTCTTTCATAATTAAAGAAAGCAGAACGGCTGGTGCAAACTTGCTTCTTTTTTTTGGGAAGCATTTGATCATTTTAATGGAAAAAACCAAAACGCATACAACAGTGAAAACACCATCAGAAATAGGCACTCGATGGGAACCTATAAGGTACACAGGTGCCTAAGACTAGCTCCAAATACATGCATTAAAAATTCTGCAAAATGACTGCAAATTGGTTTGAGCAGTAGCCAGTCACCTCCCTAATTCAGCATGTTGCTTGCCTGCATCATGAATTTTGAACTGAAGAGGCAGCATAAGGATTTTAAGAAGAGACCACTTCAACAAGAAATTCTTATTAGCCTTGCAAACCTCAAATTGTATGAATAACGAATGATGACGGTTGTACCTAACAAAGGAAAAAATTTGACAGGCCATGTAACAGAATGTGACTGATGCAGGCCAGAAAGACAGGTCACAGAAACAGAGCTAGAGTCCTTTCTCAGAACTCAAATTTGTTTAAGAAATCTGTATTCACAAAAAAGACAGATGAAATCTCTTGCTTAAAAGGCAGTTTTGTAGAAATATTTCTGTACCTCAGAGGTCAGGAACAGACTCCATTTGCTGTTACTAGGAACCAGGGCCGGTGCAAGGATATTTTGCGCCCTAGGCGAAACTTCCATCTTGTGCCTCCCCCCCCCCCCCAATAACATACATTATACACAATACACGTCACAGAGAACGATAACTTAGAATATGTTTCCACGCTTAAGTTAGCAAATTAGAAACAGATCCTCCAAGTCAAGCTGGGCAATGTCATTCTAGTGACAAGGTAGAAAGCCCAACAAGCGTTGCAACATGAAGTCCGCATGTATGTGTTTTATCAACTGAGCTGAAAGCTTCGCTCCACCAACATGCCACAGAAACGGAGAGCTATACTGTGTTAGGGACACATTTGTCGCTTGGGGGTCAGGTTAGTGGGTGAGGATGGCCGGTCACAGATTTGCCAGCTCAGGGGATGGGTCGGTGGGAGGTAGGCTTGTGTGATGGCAGGCGGGGGTTTCCGCTCAGAGGGACTGGGCTCGGAGTGGGTTAGGGCCCTAGTGGGGGGATGGGGTGGGGGGTTTCCAGCTCAAGGGACTCGGTCGAGCTTGCGGTCAGGCTGTGCGGGGGGATGGATGAGGGGTTCCAGCTCAGAGGGACTGGGCTCAGAGCTAGGTCAGGCTAGTGTGGGGGGTGGGCAGGGGTGGCTGGAGGCACTGGGGAAGCTAGTCTTGCAGGCTGCTGTTTCTCAGCCGTCAGGCCACAGGGAGCCAGGACAGGGACCAGCCAAGGACCCGGGGAGGACGCACAGGACTGAGGCTGACCGTGGGGGGCGCTTGCTTACCTTGCCAATGCATGAGCATTGGGGTCCTCTTTCTTCCTCGCTCCACACAGACCCCGCTGCGGCTCTTTTTCTCGTGCCCTCGCTGGGCTGATGGAGGCTGAGGCAGGGCAGCCGCCGCTTTCCTCCAGAGCGAAGCCCTAGTTTGCGCCGCGCGTCGCAGGGCTCCTGCCACGTGCCCTAAGCAGAGCTGCGCAGCTCTGCCAGCCGCGGCGCCCCTGCCGGCATAGAGAAATTGCGAGAGTGGAGCCCCTGTTCTGGGAGGAGAGGGATTCTGAACCTCTGCTGCAGCTCAGGGATTCCCTGGGTCAGCGCGCCGCGCGGTCGAACCTCTGGGCTGCGGAGGTGGTGCGGACTGTGGGCAGGCCTGGGCTGCCGGGCTGCCACGGTGGTGCGCTGACCCCGGGGGCGCCCTGGGCTGCCGGCTGCAGGCAGCTGCTGCCGCGGGCAGCTCAGACTACCTCTCCAGCAGTAGCGGCTGCTCAACCATTTAAAAATTTTTGGGGGGGCACCGCTTTTTGGCGCCCCCAAATCTTGGCGCCCTAGGCAACCACCTAGTTCATCTACATGGTTGCACCAGCCCTGCTAGGCACACAGATGCAGCAGTGACAGGTGCGGTGTGAACATCATCATGCACATTCCTGCCTGGACCATAGTGCTCAGACCTCTGTGGATAAACTAAATCAAAATCTCTTCAGTCATATGGCCAAATCCCGATGTTTTTCTTCAGGGTTTAGTCTATGTTTACTCATGCAGAAACACTCCCTGACAGGCGCTGAGAAATCCTTCTATAACGGAATCTTTGTCAGAGAAAGAACTGAGTAAGAAGCTAAAAGCCAGATCCTTAGTTGGTAGAAATCAGTATAGACAAGGCTTTGAATTGGGACCTTGAGGTTTAGCTCATGTTGATTGTGACACAAGACTGATTGGAATCTCAAAACTAGAGGAAAGAATCTTTTAATGTATTAATCCATAGCACCATCTTCCTTTTTTAAAGAACCCACCACCCATAAAGCTTTGTGCTCTAGGAGGAAGTGTCATGTGATACAGGTGAGTACGAATGGATACCAATGATTCCCACACTGGGTTATTTCTGATTCAAATTCAGCTCAGATTTCAGCTGACCAAAACTAACTTCGTCCACAATCTGTTAAACCAGGTTCATTTGATATTCTCTTGGTTTATGACCCATTATTATTTTTTATCTCTTGCGATCATCTGAGTGGCTCCAAGGAAGTAGTGAGGTACATTATATAGGCTGGAAAATGTGGTGGTGAAGCAATCGTGATAATGGATACTGTAAATACGAGACAAGGTTTTGTTTGTCAGCTAAGCGCAGCACAAAACTCAGAGTAACTATTTCTCTCACACCGTACTGGTCGGCAGATGTGGATAGAAAAAGGTATAAGAGGGCTGCACCATCACAAGAAATGGTACAATTGGGCACACTTCCTGTACACCAGGGAGATCTGAAAGTTCTTGTCTCTTCCTTGGGATAAGTCTCACAAAGCAGCTGCTCCCAATGAGTCCTACATTATTTGCAGTAGAAACAACTGGTGTTTTGCAGTCAGAACACTAAACAATCACCAAGCAAATGGGCCCGAAGCTATATTTGACTGAGGGCTTCCTAACCTGCCTCATGTTTTCCCTCTTCCTTAGATTAGTTACGCAAGACTAATTTTAGTATCTTTTTCATAGGCAAGTATCTGCATGGAGCTAGTTCCAGTAAAAGGAAGGATCAGCATCCCTATGCCCATTTCAAATGATGCTGCAGCAGTCGGATTATGTAACAACATGACTGTCAGTGAATCAGTAAAGGCAAGCTCTGGATAAGAAACATCAGTTCAGTATTGACTTGTAATTAACCTACACATTGGGTGAGCTTTTTCATATCACTTTGAAATATCATATCACAGTGGTCATATCACTTAGTTGGTGGGAAACATTTCCTCCCATATTCTCTTCTCTCCTGTGCACCAAAATCTCCCCACTTTGCAGAGAGCTGGCCTGAGGATTTCGGGGACATCTAGCAGGGAGTTTTTTTATATAAACACTAAATGTAACCAAATTTGGTGTTGAGCTAATTCAACCCTTATCATTTACAGGAAAACTGTCTGAACTATGAAATACTGAATTCAAAAAACAATAATTTAAGAAGCTGCATAAGACACACACTCCATCACACTCACACCAAGTGTGCACACACACACACACACACACACTTTCTGTCTCTCACAATAACACAACCACCACCCATTTCTTAGGAACTGTTTTTCTATAGTCAGAATAAACAGCAATGGTCACAAAATCTACCTGGTTAAATACTCTCAGCTATTACTGTTGGTGCACTTGGGGTAGTACAGATGTAGTGCTCAGACATTTTAGATCACTTTGGAGGAATTTGTTCTAGGGACAGGAGGAGTGGAAATACAGTGCAGATGCAGGGACGGATCCTGGGCACTTCTCAAAGTTCCTTTGAACCAATCCTTAGCTGGGATAGGAATGGCAGAGGCCTAGAGGGCATTGATGGAGTGGCTCTTTAGGAGCTGTTTATCCACAGGAGCTAATGACAGCAACTCTATGGCTTCAGAAGGTGTATTGCTGTGGAGAAGCAGATGCAGCGGATTTTTAAAACAGCAATAGACCTCAGCATCCTCCCCTACACAATCAACTGATTAATAAGCCTGCCAATGATTCAATTCATCTACCTTCAGCAATTGGCAAGTCAGGCGTGCAGGTTAAAAACAAATCCAAGCAACAAACTTCCATTAACTCCCAGGAGTTTTGAATACTGTCCTGAAAACATACAAGTCCTGCACATTCTTTTCTTAGTCATCAAGTCCTAAAGGGACTAGACTACTGAATAGAGACAGCCCAGGAGCAATAACAAGATTAATAATGTGTTTAAACAAGGCTGACAACATGTATGGAATTCTTACAAGCTTTCCTTTGGAAGCTGACATATCACTTCCTTAGCATCCTATGGCTCAAGGATGACCCTCTTGTTAAATGGGGTGATGCCAGAGAACTCCTGACACAATGACATCACTTGCTGTTGTTCTTGATTATCACTGTGATGATCTTTCTGTATTTGCATATTTCTATGCAATGCATTTCCTGTGCTGAGGGTCCCTCCCAAGAGGCAAATGGCAGGCACTTTCACCACTTTAGAAAAACATCTCTAGGGATCTACAGATCTGTATGCCATGAATCAGATTTGCAAAGGGGCCTCAAAGGGGTCTCCAAAATTTGAGCTGTAGTTTTGCATCTCAATTTTTTTTGAACATGCAAAAGATCAAATCTCTATGCACACATTGCATTTGGATGTGAAATCAAGTACACACCTAGGACTTGATTCTAATTGCATTGACAACTTGTAAACTGGGGTGTGGCAAATTGCCGGCACTATTTTGATGGGTCTGGTGCTTTCTTTTCTTTGGGGGGGGGGGGGTTCAGGGCACCAATTCTTGCCCCTGCAGTGGAATGTTAACTGCCCCACTAGTGTCCTAGAGGAGGGGAGTGGAGAGGGAGGGACCTGGGCCCGCCCTCTACTCCAGGTCCCAGCCCAGGGGCCCTAAGGATAGAGATAAACCGCTTGAACTGACACTTCCTTCCCCTAGGCTACTTCCCTCTCCTGCCTTTCAGCTTAGGGGGGGCTTCCTGCCCTCCCTCTGTACAAGCCAGGTGCCCCTTTACCTAGGGTCTTGGACTTCTTAGCTCACTGCAGCACTTCTCCAAACTGTCCTCTGCTTCCCTTCAAACTGTTCTCTGCTCCAACACCAATCTTTTCTGCTCCAACTCTCACACTGTCTGACTGAAGCAGGGATTTTTATCATGTGACTGGCTTCAGGTGCTCTAATTGGCTTCAGGTACTCTAATTAATCTATAGCAAACTTTCTTCCCCTTACAGGGAATAAGGCTCCCTTCTAACTCTCTCCTGCTGCCCTCTGCCCATGCTGTATCACATATCCGCCCCCCCCGTCCCCTGCTCAACACCATGGGGTTGGGCTACTTGGGACGAGAGGCAGAATTGTCGCAATAGGCTATCAGCATTGCCATGCTGGCTTCCAGCCCTATGCTGTACCCGGAAGTGGAAGGGCTGCAGGGAGAGGAACCACCTAGTCACTCATGCGTTCTTCTCCTTGTTTCTGTGAATCCACTGGAGCGGGGCGTGGTCTGTCACGAGGGTAAACCGTCGCCCCAGTAGATAGTAGCAGAGAGCCTCCATAGCCCATTTTACCATCAGACATTTCTTTTCAACGACAGAGTACTTCTGTTCCCTGGGGAGGAGTTTCCGGCTGAGGTACAAGATTGGGTGTTCCTCCTCCCGACCATCTGGAAAAGGAAGGCTCCTAGCCTTACCTCCGAGGCATCTGTTTGTAGGATGAATTCCTTCTCGAAGTCTGGGGCTATGAGTACTGGATGGCAGCATAGGGCTGTCCTTAAATCTGCAAATGCTTCTTCTGTCGTATCAGTCCACTTCACTATCTCGGGGCCCTGAGCTTTTATCAGATCTGTCAACGGCCCTGCTCTCGTGGCAAAATGAGGGATGAATCTCCGATAGTATCCTACTATCCCTACAAATGCTCTGACGTGCTTTTTGCGGACTGGTTGAGGCCAACCTTGTATTGCCTGCACTTTGTTCCATTGGGGTTTCACCAAACCTCTCCCTACTACATACTCGAGGTACCTGGCCTCAGCTAGTCCTATCACGCACTTGAGAGGGTTATCAGTGAAGCTGGCCTTCTGCAGGGCATCAAGCACTGCTTCTACTTTTCCTAGGTGTGTCTCCCAGTCCGGACTATGGATGACTATGTCGTCCAGATAGCCGGCGGCATATTTGGCATGGGGTCGCAGTAAGTCGTTGGAATGTTGCAGGGGCCCCATAGAGTCTGAAAGGGAGGACAGTGTATTGAAACAGGCCATCAGGTGTAGAGAAGGCAGTCTTTTCCTTGGCATTTTCGGCTAGGGGAATTTGCCAATATCTTTTGGTCAGATCCAGAGTGGTTAGGTATCGGGCCTTGCCTAACTGATCAACTAGTTTGTCAATGCATCAAATTGGGATACTTCATCGAATAGGCATCGAATTGGGATACTTCATTCAGTTTCCGGAAGTTGTTGCAAAACCTCAGGGTGCCATCAGGCTTGGGGACTAGGACGATAGGGCTGGACCACTGACTGAGGGATTCTTTCAGCATCTTCTTCACTTCCGTCCTAATTTCTTCCCTTTTAGCTTCCAGTATTCAGTACAGTCTTATCATCACCCTTACTCCGGGGCTGGTGACAATATGATGTTGGACCAGTGTCGTACTGCCTGGTTGTGTACAGAACACGTTCTGGTTCCGTTGGGTCATATCAATGACCTCTGTTCTTTGTTCTGGGGTTAATTCAGAAGATATCTTTACCTGCCCCTGTGGGTCATCTGTCTGGGGTGGAACTCCTCGAATGACCAGGCACGTCTCTCAGTCAAGCCAGGGCTTCAGTAAGCTGACGTGGTAGATTTGCTCTGGTTTTTGGCGGTCTGGTTGTCTAACCTTATAATCCACCTCCCCAATGGCTTCCACTATCTCATGTGGTCCATGCCAGCTGGCTAAGAGTTTGCTTTCTGCAGTCGGCACTAGCACCATCACCCGTTCCCCCGGCTGACATCTCTGTACTTTTGCCCGATGGTTGTAATATGTCCGCTGGGCCTCTTGTGCTTTTTGCAAATATTCTCGTACTATAGGAGTTACTTGAGTTATTCTCTCTCTCATCTGTGTCACGTGCTCAATGACATTCTTTCCTGAGTTGGGTTGTTCTTCCCAATCTTCCTTGGCGATATCTAATATCCCGTATGGGTGGCGTCCGTATAGTAGTTCAAAGGGAGAGAAACCAGTGGATGCCTGGGGGACTTCCTGTATAGCAAACATTAGATACAGTAGAACGGTATCCCAGTCTTTTCCATCCTGAGCTACCACCTTCTGGATCATACTTTTAAGGGTTCGATTGAATCTTTCGACTAGTCCGTCTGTTTGTGGGTGGTAGACTGAGGTCCGTATGGCCTGGATGCGGAGTAGGGCACATAAGTCCTTCATTAATTTTGACATGAAAGGGGTTCCTCAGTCTGTAAGGATCTCCTTAGGGATGCCCACTCTAGCAAAAACCTGCAGTAGTTCTTTTGCTATTGCCTTGGATGTGGGGTTTCTTAAAGGAATGGCTTCTGGATACTGCGTGGCATAGTCAAGGATGACTAGTACGTGTCGGTGGCCCCATGCTGATCTTTCCAGTGGGCCCACTATGTCCATGGCTGTCCTCTCAAAAGGGACTTCAATAATAGGCTGTCATAAACAGATAGCTAAGGGTTAATGTTTCTTTTACCTGTAAAGGGTTAACAAAGGGAACCAAACACCTGACAAAAGGATCAATCAGGAAACCGGATTTTTCAAAGCTTAAGGGAGGGAATTTGTGGGTTTTTCTTGGTCCTGGGTCTTTGTCCGTTCTGTGCTCTGTCAGCTATGAGAGGATCTATTTCCAGTCCTTCTAATTTTCTGTTTCCCAGTTGTAAGTACAAGGTAGCAAAAGTATAGTCTTTTAAATTGTTTTGCTGTATTTGCATCTGTGTATCTGGCTGGTGGAGTCTTTATGTGTATTTGGCTATAAGTACTTTAAATTGTATTGTTTTTGGATAAGGCTGTTTATCCCTTTTCTATTGTTTATTCATTTTCTATAAGTTGAAAACCCTGTATCTTACCATCTAGATTACAGAGAACTGTTATTCTATTCTTTCTTTCTTTTTTTATTAAAAGTTTTGCTTTTTAAGACCTGTTGATTTTTTTTTCTAGTTGACCCACCAGGAAATTGGTGGGAGAAAGGAAAGACAGGGGGGAGGGGAAAGACTGCTCTCTGTGTTTAACTCTCCTAGTGTCCCAGGGTGGGAAGAAGCTAAGGGGGAAGAGAGAGAGAATCTTTTCTGTTTCCTTGTCTTTGGGTTTGTCTCTTTATGGAAGAAAGGAGACATGCTTCTTGGTATTGTGATGTAAAGAGGTTGCATCAGTAGCCCAAAGAGGAAATGGTTTATTTCCCTTTGTTGTAGACTCAGGGCATCTGAGTCTTGGGGGGTTCCCAGGGAAGGTTTTGGGAAGACCAAAGTGAGACAGGCACTGGAAATTGGCTGGTGACACCAATATCAGATCTAAGCTGGTAATTAAGCTTAGAGGGGTTCATGCTAGCTTCTCAGGTTATGAACGGTAAGGTTCAAATCTGAGTAGGAAGCTATGACATAGGCAAAGGTACTAATGGGGCCTGCAAGTAAGGTCGGGGGCTATGCAACTGGCACTCAGGGCAGGAGGCACAATAGCGCTGGACTTCTGCACATATTCCTGGCCAATAAAACCTTCTTAGGACTCTATCCAGTGTCTTGTCTACTCCTAGATGTCCCCCAAATAGATGACTGTGAGCTAACTCTAGTACTGCCCTTATGTGTTTCCATGGGACTAAGAGTTGCTCTACTTCTTCCCCTCGTATTTGCTCTATCCTATACAAGACATCGCGTTTGAGCACATAATATGGCCTTGGGCCTTTGATCTTTCCTTCCACAGGTACACCATTTTCTTCCACTACCTCCTCCCTCACATTCGCAGATAGTGCATCATTGGCCTGGTCCTGCCCGAAATTCTCACGTGCGGTACCGATCTGACCTACTTCTAGGGGGCCTAATTCTACTCTTCCCCCTGGGTTGCTCCTACTTGGGCTAGGTACCGCCTCCGAGTACCTAGCCCATTCAAGCTCTCTGGCTTGAATTATCTCCTGGCTTCCTGAATGGGTTCGCCAACCTACAAGGGAAGATTTTTGGTTCTCAGCAAGAATCCTAGTCCCTAATCTTTTATCTGCCCTCCTTTCCTGTCTAGACTTTTGGGATTTCCCAGGGGAGAATAACTCTGGAGCAAATTCGGCAAACATTGGGGTGAGGTTATCTGTAAGTACCTCCATCTCAGCCTGGGGGTTGCTACCCTCCCCTGGCTCTATTGAGGTAAGTAAGCTCCCAAACCCAGGGAAGTCCCTACCAATTAAGACAGGATAGGGGAGCTTGGGGACCACTCCTGTAGTCACCCTAGTAGTATTCCCCTGGATCTCAATCCATACCAATATTGTGAAGTAGAAATTCACAGTGCCATGAACACACATTACCCCTGTGTTTTTGGCCCAGGCTAGCTGGTCTCACCCCACCAACTTCCCCAAGACCAACGTGATAGCAGTCCCAGAATCTATTAATGCTGTGGTCGTAATACCATTCATTTTTACTGATCTTGTATACCCACGTGAGGTCATTGTGACCCCTGCCAGGCCAATTAGGCCACAGTGCTTCCCGTAATCCCCCAGATTACACTGCATAGGTTCTTCCCTGTTGGGGCACTGGGCTGCTATATGCCCCAATTCCCCACACTTATAACATCGCCCCCTTATTCCGGTTGTCACCCTCTGCCTGGGGCTATTTGGCTGGCCCCCCACCTCTCTTCCCAAACCTCCAGGTCCCTTCTTGGCCTCGGGCCATTCCTCAGTGTCCTTCCTCCTTGTTACAGGTCTCCTGTAGTTCTCAACAGTCCGGGGCCGTGGGTTTGGGGTTGGCTTCCTGGTTTGCCATGTCTCCCCCCGTGGGATCTGGAACAGTTCACAGGCTGCCAGCTGTCTTTCCACGAGGGAGACCAATTCATCATAGGTGGAGGGGTCATTCTGGCCAACCCAAGCCCAGAGACCTGGTGGTAGCCCCCTCATATACCGGTCCAGTACCAGGAGCTCCATCATCTTCTCAGAGCTGAGGGCCTCAGGGCGCGGCCATTTCCGGGTCAGGTGAATCAGGTCAAACAATTGTGATTGGGGTGTCTTGTCCTCCTTATACTGCCAGTCATGGAACCGCTGGGCTCGCAATGCCATCATTACTCCAGATCTGGCCAGGATCTCTGCCTTCAGCTGGGGGTAATCTGCTGCGGTCTCTGTGGCCATATCGTAGTAGACCTTCTGGGCCTCCCCACACAGGAATGGGGCGAGGATATTAGACCACTGATCTCGGGGCCAGGCCTCCCACAGGGCTGCTCTTTCGAAAGCCAGGAGGTATGCCTCCACATCATCCTCCTGTGTCATTTTCTGTAGGCATTGGCTAGCCTGTATGGTCCAGGTCCCTTCACAGCTGTGGTTCAGGTCCATAAGGGCCTTCATCTGGTTCACCAGGTCTTTCAGCAGGGCTCGGTCATGGGCTGCCTGATTCATCAACAAATGATTAGTTTCCTGCTGCATCCGAGTTGCCTCCTGTTGGGCAGTTGCTTGGACCTGGGTAGCCTCCTGCTGGGCCGCGGTGGCTTGTATTAGGGCCTTGACTACGTTGTCCATCTTAAGGACTGGAGGGTTTTGTCTAACCTTGGTTTAAATCCCCAGAGCGCAAATCCCACTTCTGACACCACGTGTGGCAAATGGCCAGCACTATTTTGATGGTTCTCGCGCTTTCTCTTCTTTGGGGGGGGCGTTCAGGGCACCGATCCTTGCCCCTGCAGTGGAATGTTAACTGCCCCACTAGTGTCCTAGAGGAGGGGAATGGAGAGGGAGGGACCTGGGCCCGCCCTCTACTCCAGGTCCCAGCCTAGGGGCCCTGAGAATAGTGGTAAACCACTTGAACTGACACTTCCTTCCCCTGGGCTACTTCTCTCTCCTGCCCTTCTGCTTGTGAGGGGGCTTCCTGCCCTCCCTCTGTACAAGCCAGGTGCCCCTTTACCTAGGGTCTTGGACTTCTTAGCTCACTGCAGCACTTCTCCAAACTGTTCTCTGCTCCAACACCAATTCCTCTCTGCTCCAAGTCTCACACTGTCTGATTGAAGCAGGGGTTTTTATCATGTGACTGACTTCAGGTACTCTAATTGCTTCAGGTGCTCTAATTGGCTTCAAGTGCTCTAATTAATCTATAGCAAACTTTCTTCCCCTTACAGGGAACAAGGCTCCCTTCTAACCCTCTCCTGCTGCCCTCTGGCCATGCTGTATCACAGGGGTCAGTGAGATTGGATTCTCCCAAGTTTACTTTGCGCTGCTCAGGCTTACTTGGTACAAAGTACCTAAAACAGAAGATTCCCACTGGCGAGTTTCCTGGAACCACCCTGCCTCTGGCATAATGGGAGGGACAGACATGGGCAGGGGATGGGTGAGAAAGGCTCTGTTATGCTTGAATTTCCAGTGGTGTCAAATCCCTACAGAGCTCTTATATAAGTAGCATAAATTAAGCTTACCGCCATACACCTTTACTTTGCACCAGACTGTGTGGTTAAGCATCATGGAGCTGTGGTTGGCTCCCTGACATCTTACTGTCTCTACTGTGCCAGAACTGAGATCGGGCACAGTACAGAATCAAATCCAATGAAGTTCAACAGGTGTGAGATCAGCATCAGGCCCCCATAGAAAACATGCACAAATGCTGTCTAGTCACATTCATTTGAGGCTCTGTATGTGCTAAAACTTGGAATACACAAACAGATAACACAATTTCAAATGGTAGTACATCAAAGCACACTATGAACTTTCAGTGTGCTATAGCAGAGTCCACATGGGAGGTTGCTGAAGCTAGTGCACTGTAGAGTCACACCCTGGCTTGCTGCACACTAACATTCCATGTAGACAAGACCTTACACAATATTCTGTTTCTGAACTCCTCGTTGTTTCTAACAATAGTTTAGATATATCAGTCTGAAGCAGCCTAATTTCAGTTGCAGGTAATCCCAAGCAGTAAAATGGTTGCACTTCTCTAACATCTTCCAGCTGGCTAATGAACTAAAGTGGATAAGTATTATTTCCCAGTTTTACAGCTGGGGAAAGGGAGTCACAGAGAAGTCTGTTGACTTGCCTAAGGGTTCCCAGCAAGTCAGTGGCAAGGGAGAGCCAGCAATACAATCTGGGAGTTCTGTGGTTCCTTGTCCTCTGTTGTAACTATTGACTAGCCTACTCTGATACCCTCTCCTCCCTCCCCTGCCCCCCAACAGCTGGAAACAAAGTGTCAGGTAGTCTTTTGAGATAGTTAATCCATGTGTGGGCAATAACTAATCAAAGTCTGGGTTCTATTCTTGGCTCCACCAGAGTCCAGTGTGATCTTGGGTCACTTAACCAAACTTTTCCTTTGACTCCTTTGTACAGCGGAGTCAATAATACTTCCCTGCTTCGAAGGGTCTGGAGCGGCTGTTAATGTCTGAGAAGCTCGTTGAGACCTGTGTATGGTTGGTAGCTTATGACTGTAAAATATCACAATATCTTTCACTGGCTTCCCAGACAAATGATGAAGTATGTTTCTATACTATCTTCTGTGCGAAAACAGATGGGTTAATGCAGCACAAAGCTCTTCTCTATATTTTTCCACAGGAACCACTCTAGCATCAGACCAGATGTAAACCTAGTAGAGTATCCCTGAGGCTTCCGAGGAAGGGAAACCCCCCAGAATGCACCTGGCCAATTATAAAATGCAGCTCACAGGGGAAAAGTTCCTTCTTGACCCCTGGAGGCAATCAGCTGATGCCATGAAGTGTGAGATTCGAGTATTCCTATCATTATCTTAGTTTGCATAACTGCAAAAGGTTATTTATGTGAGTGCCATCTTTAAAACTTGCTGCCACACTTGTCTTAGTGATAACCTCCCATAGCAGTGAATTCCACAGCTTGACTGTGCCTTGTGAAGAGAGATAGTTCCTTTTATGGGCTCATCTCAACAGGTCAACTTCACTCTGAAGACATCTCTTAAAAGACATGACACCTTCTTAAGATGGCAATAAAAAAATTAACCCAATTTCCCCTTTGTTTTCTGTATTCGATAGATGCTGGTTATTAGTCACTTCTTGGTTGCCATTTTCCAGAAGTTACAGATAAGTGAAAGATCATTTTCTAGTGCATGTACTGCACTTGTCCTTACAACAAATAAAGCAAAAGCAAAACCAAAATTGTTATACTGACAATCAAGGCTCTGAGTATGTCATGCAAAGCACACAGCACATCAGTTTTAAAAACACAACTTGTCCAACATGGCTTCTCCAAACAGATGCCTCCTTGCCATCATGTTGACACTGGTGGCCTAGGTTTGTGCATCTTTCATAGTCCTCCAAATTGCCATCACTATTTTTTAGAATGTGCAAAACAACAGGTTGCAATTGCTTAGTACTGGACTCATGTAGAGCTCCAGGACTTGAATTTTATTGGCGAGAGACAGGGCCACGTGTTTGGAAGCCATGACACAGCAGAAATGCTCAGCATGTTATGAATGCTGCAGTGATGTGCATGCACATTCGTGTCCTGCCTCAGACTCTGATACAGCAATTTCATTACAAGGAAGTTGTTAATTAGCGGCATGAGAGTTGCTTATATCAAAATTCTGTTAACATTAAAGTCAATGGGACAAGACTGGTTCTCAGGAAAGTGTTGCTAATAACGGAAGATAGAGTGGTTGCTGGTTATTAGCAATCCTGATAAAGAATCTCATTTAGATTCAGTCTAAGTCAATAGACAGTTACAGAGCATGAGAATTTGCAGTGATTATAACTCATGCAGTTCAAACACCAGTTACCACTATTGCACTGCTCTAATATTCAGAACACAGAGTTAAACAGAACCATTTGGATCACAGTAAGTCTCCTTCCTTTGTTTGCTATCGAGAAAGATCTCCTATAGCTGACTATAACAGGGGAGAAGAAAGCCATAAAGAGGAACAAGCAAGAGAAAGAGAAGTAAGGGTTTCCAGCTGCAATATCAAGAGTTCTGGAAAGAAATAGTATTCTTGTCTTTTGTTTTAAGCCATGATCAGACACAATGGGCCATATTCTCTGTTGTGTTCAGTTTCCATTGCCTGGAAAAGGGGTGGAGGGTTTGACAGGGAGCAATTTCTAGCTTTGTGATGATCTGCCCAGGCCCAGCCCTGCGTGCAGATAGATAATTGATCTAAACATGTGCCAGCAGGTAAAGGACCCATTCACCAACTGGGGATTCTCAGAATGAAATGCACTCTGGCCATGCCCCTGTGCTGGTGGCTGCAGTGAGGGTGATATAGTAGCCAGCTCTGAGCAGCCTGGGGATTCTCTCATACCAGGGAATTGCCTGGCAGGGGATTTGGGCCCAGCCTTTGCTCTCTTTGCACTGCCTGAGTGACACAGGGGGGAGCAGAGACCCCACCCCAAAGAGCACAAGTTCTGCTCTCTTTTACTCTTTGTAAATCTGGAGTAACTCCATTTAAGTCAGTGGAGTCACTCTGGATTTACATGGGTGTGAGATGGAGTTTGGCCTGTTTGTTCTGTGGTTCGTTGGAGCTCTGTCTCAGCACCAGTGCTGTCTGTGCAGGGCAGTTTTCTTTCTGATGCCCTCAGTGAGAAGCAGAAAGCTCAGCTCCTGAAGAATGTGTCTCTGAAGCATGGGAGCTGACCCTTTAAAAACACACTGGGAATGTTAACATTGTTTGCCTGCACCAACAAGCTTCCCTCCCACGGATCACACAATAGAAGGGTCACCCAAACAACAGTGATCTTCCAAAGTTTGCTCAAGCATTTAGACTTTGAATAAGTTCCCCGATAACCATTAACTGGAATTATATCAACTATTAGCTCATGAGCATTTAGTCTCAATGCCTGTCTGCAAGAGCCAAAACCAGCAGGTATGAACGTGGCCAAATACACATGTTGTTCATCCACATTTGTTTTCCACCTGAATGTTCATCTGGGGCTGTGGGAAGCAACCTGAAAAGCTGTAACAGAACCCCAGGGCTCATCACTGCTCACCTAGCCACAGCTTTACATAGGTCAATGCGATTGTCGGATCAGAAACTTTAACATAAAGTATGAATAAATGGGTGAGATAGTGCCAAATTTGGAGGGATTAAACGATTAAGTGAAAGATGAAACTTTAAAGAGTTGGAGTCTCTGTTTCTTAATCCCTTGAAATTCAAAAGGACAACAAAGTAACCTCTTCATTGCTATGCACCTGTGTATGCCTTTGCCTCTTCCTGTAAAGGCATCCCTTGTCTTTTCTAGGGGGCTAGAAAGATGGGCATCTTCACACCAGAACTGGCTGCATTTCAGGGAAATGATCCCTCAAATGTATTAATTTAAAAAAAACTGAAGCAGTTTGGGATGGGATTTACAAAATAAATGTAAATGGATAAAGATGGGTTTTTTAAAGACATCTAAAGCCAGTTTCACAAGGAGAAATTTGGTAAAGTGTATCCCTGGTGTTAGTGGCAATGCAGTAGAATGAAGTGCTGATGAGTGAACCCTGTTGTGCTCCCTGTGCCTCTCTACATAAGTAATCTGACTGTTTTCTCAAGAAACAAGGAAACCCTGGTAAGGAAGAAAAAGAGGAAGATGTTTAACCAGAATTTATTTAACATCAAAGTGCCTGAAGTTTAAAAAAAAATTGCTTTCCTAATCCCTCCTGTCACAGATTGAAGTATCACTAAAGGAGGTTTTGGAATTAATTGATAAACTCAACATTAACAAGTCACCGGGATCAGATGGCATTCACCCAAGAGTTCTGAAAGAACTCAAATGTGAAGTTGCGGAACTATTAACTAAGGTTT
>NC_133772.1:70115242-70125201 GCF_003597395.2 Chelonoidis abingdonii
CCTGGCATTGGCCACTGTCGGTAGACAGATACTGGGCTAGATGGACCTTTTGTCTGACCCAGTACGGCTGTTCTTATGTTCTTATTATGTTCTATGCAAAGTGGTGACTTTTGTCCATAATTGCTAAATGTTAACATTCCCAGTGTGCTTGGAGAGAGTTAGTCATCCACAATAAACTGAGAATCTCATCAACTTCTGGTGTGTTCAAAATCCAGATCTGGGTCTGAATTTTGTGGCTTCAGCCCATGACTTGTAAGAACAAAGATCCATAGCTACATGATGTGACAGGAGGGATAATGTCAAATACTGTGTAATTAGTGTAAGAATGTCTTAAAATGACATCTGCATACTCCACTCATTGGATTGTTTTACTTAGCTGAGCAGGAAGTTTGGGAATGGACAGAGGTCTTGATTCTATCAGGGAACACTAGAATGTAAAAGGAGTACTTCCCCATGGAATAACGTGGAGAAAAGAGAATAGGTAGGTTCAACATTTCAGCATTGCGAGTGTGCATGTAGGCACACAAAAATTCATGTGCGATTGCATGTGTCATTACTAGTACTGTGCACCCAGCTGCCAGAATGGTGAATATTAATGGTATGATGTCTAAGATGGCCTATATTTATTACAATTGTGCATGCAGTTGTGGTAATTGTATTTGAATATTAGTTGTGCTTTTGTTCATGCAGTTCTGAAAATCTGGGCCTGACATTTAATAGTGACTGCCTTCCATTCAGGACAGACTTTACAAACTTTATACCAGTATATCTTAAATACATTGACATTCCATGCTTAGTGAAAGAGGATTAACCCTGCCCTCTGATAACTACTATTTAGACAGCCTGAACTCTCTCTCATTTACCAAAACCTGAAATATAGTCACGTTGGCGTAAAGTGATGCCTTCAATCAACTAGCCAGATGCTCAGCTATTATAAATCTGCATAGCTCATTTAAAACTCACTGGAGATGCACAGATTTACACTAACCAAAGATCTGGCCTGCAACCTCATTTATGGAAACTAGTTGGTGACTCAGCAACTCTGCTCTTTATGTTGCGATTTCTGAATTTCTGCATCTGCTGCTGTGGGGGGTCGTTGCCCATACAGATGGTTCCAGGATTTTCACTGCTACACCGACCTAGATGAGGTAAGTCATCTTCACTGTCCAAAACCCAGTGCTCCTGTCTGTGTCATTAAACAGTGTCTAGTTCCCCAGTGACAGGATCACTGGGATTGACCAACCTTTTGAGGCATTGCCCATTGTGCTTGGCTCGACTGAATGGAAATTCCATATGGTATATAAAGTTATGCAACTAGAAAGTTGCTTCATCACTGATAAGACCCAAAGTCCTGACATACGTGTGTTGTTGTTGTTACAGGAATGCAGTATGAAACACTAGAGTAAGGTCTGTTCCTTGCACAACAGTCAGGCTGGCTACTATGTTTTTGGCTTTTTTTCCTGTTTTAAAACTACAACATTTTCACAATATTACTTGTAAGCTGCAAGAAGAATCAAGGTCTATGGTGCCAAGTCAGGTGCTTGAAATGAAATGATTTATGAAGTTTAAGGGCAGTAGGGAGGCAGTGTTGAAAACTCAATGAACTTCACCGATTAAGGTAGAGCATGCCAGTATTCTTGAGGTTGCATTTCAGAGTGGTAGTCAAGCCAGTAGTTAAAGCATGACGGGGCAGGGTAGTAGCAGTGCAGAACAGGATAGCGAGTACCTTTTCCCTCTAGTCAATACCAACTTTGTTTTCTTTACACTAGCAATACAATCAGTTTTTCTTTAAAAAAGTGTCCTATCTGAGAATCTTATTTTATCTGGCCATTTAAATCAAACCCAGTAGCTAACCCCAGACCCTCCACTACTATACTGCAAACTTTACTCATTTGTGCAATCCCTTCTGATTAGTTGCACTAGTCAAAGATTTTTATTTCCTTATTTCAAAGTGGTAGCTGTGTTAGTTTGTATCAGCAAAAAGAACACGAGTATTTGTGACATCATAGAGACTAACAAATTTATTTGGGCATCAGTTTTCGTGGGCAACAGCCTACTTCATTGGATGCATGCAGTGGAAAATACAGTAGGAAGATATATATATATATATAAACACATAGAGAACATGAAAAAATGGGTGTTGCCATACCAACTCTAACGATACTAATCAATTAAAGTGGGCTATTATCAGCAGGAGAAAAAAAACTTTTGTAGTGATAATCAGGAAAAATTAGCATGGGGAAATAGGAACTTCAAAAAACTTCTAAAACAGATTACAATGAGAAAATGCAGAACTGGAATTAATTTGCAAACTGGACACCATTAAATTAAGCTTGAATAAAGACTGGGAGTGGATGGATCATTACACAAAGCAAAAACTATTACCTCATGCTAATTTTTCCCCTGCTGTTACTCACACTTTCTTGAAATGGGCCATTCTGATTATCACTACAAAAAGTTTTTTTTTCCTGGTATTAGCCCACCTTAATTGATTAGTCTCATTAGAGTTGGTATGGCAACACCCATTTTTTCAAGTTCTCTGTGTATATATATATCTTCCTACTTTATTTTCCACTGCATGCATCCAATGAAGTGGGTTTTAGCCCATCAAAGCTTATGCCCAAATAAATTTGTTAGTCTCTAAGGTGTCACAAGTATTCCTAGTTCTTATTTCCTTATTGAAAGCAAGGGTTGCAGGCCTGGTTCCAGTGAACTCTATGAAGGATATGTCATTGCTTTTGATTTTGTACCGTTGTCCACTAGATGGTGCTCTTTCCTTTACCCTTGAATTGCTCTCTTTTTATACAAGAGATTTGAAGCCTCCATATCTGTGTAACCTCTTGTGCATATGTATGCATTCTATGATCAAGCAGGGCATGCCGTACGGAGTGACTGTACTAGACCTGGTATTTGTTGGATAGACTGCTTTCCTAGTTCTTTGGTGTATCATGCAAGATTGGTCTGCTGCATGGTTAGAGTCCAGAATTTACTCAGGGTGCCATGTCGCACTGTAAAAGTATGATATTACTGCTGAACATTATAACATTGTATCATTACATCACAATACAATATGGGATTGTCACACAGCCATGAGACATCATGGCATGATTCGGGAAAAGTTTTGAGAGAGCAGGGCCACCCAGAGGATTCAGGGGGCCTGGGGTCTTCGGTGGTGGGGGCGGTGGGTCCTAGGGCAGAAGGACCCCCCGCTGCGGGTCTTTGGGGCACTTCGGCGGTGGGTTCCGGGGCAGAAGGATCCCCCGCTGCCAAATTACCACCGAAGACCCGGAGCGGAAGAACTCCATTGCCCCAGGCCCCGCAAGAGTTTTCCGAAGGACCTCGCTCCAGGGGCCCCGAAAAACTCTCATGGGGGCCCCTGTGGGGCCCGGGGTCTGGGGCAAATTGCTCCACTTGTCCCCCGCTCTGGGCAGCCCTGTCAGAGAGAAGAAAAGTGGTGTTCCCCATGCACTCTTCTGCACCAGACTAAATACCACAGTCTTATAGGTCACATATTTGTCAGCCATAGAAATATTGCATGAAATGCCTCCTCTGAAGTGTTTTAACTCTTCTGGGACCGTGGACTGGTGCCCACTGGCTATAACAGTGATTCTCAACCTGCAGCCCATGGGCCAATCAGCTCAATCAGCACACAGCGGCAACCCATGTGACATCCTCAGTGTCATAGAGATAGTATATATGTTGTGTGGATGTGGCTCATATTATACATTGAGGGCTGCATATGGGGCCCAGAATGGTAAATAGATTGAGAACCACTGGGCTAGAGCCACATCACAATGGAGTAAATGTTGCAAGGACAATGAGTCACACCGAAACAAAGTTGGAGTCATATAAATAATACGTTTGGTGTTGCTGCAAACAACCCTGCCCCTCATTACTCCCAGAGCAGGTGTTTCATTCCACCAGGGCCAGTGGAAGGATATTTTGCGCCCTAGGCGAAACTTCCACGTTGCACCCCCTGCTCCCACCCCCACCCCGGAGCATCACTTATTATAAACTTTCAGAAATGAATACTGCATAATGTGGCATTGTTCATTAGAATTAATACACATTCGGCTTGAAAATTAATTAATTTCATTATTTAGTCTGCATATCTATCTGCCATGAGGCTGCATCAACTGAAAACGAAAAAATGAATTTTTAATCCTATCAGTTCTTTTTCTTGTTCACTATTAGAAGTAAAGGATAGAGAATACATGTCACTTACTAACTATGAGTCACTATTTGAATTTCATCAACTGTTTGACATAAACATTGATTAAGAAATCAAGATGACTTTTCCTTAAAATTAAGCAATATTGGTTGTAATCTGAAATACAACCTTTTTAGTCAGGTATACTTCCTTCCTTCATTCTTTCATATCAAAATCTACCACATTTTATTCTACCTTTAGAATATCCAATTATTGTTATTAATAAAATTTATAAAATTAGAATGACGGATACTCTGTCATACAACGAAAACTGACAATATCAATATGACAAATTTCAATAACCTACACACGCATTTTGGCACATGATAAACATATACACTCAAATACTTAACATGCACACACAATTGACACAAAGTATTAGCAAAATGATGCAGCAGCAATTGCCAGAGTCTTAGATCAGAAACAACTCAACAAAAATAGTTAGCCTCAGTCAATAACCTCCAAAAACTAGTAAACTTAGCATTATAAACAGCCTGTTAGAATGGGTAATTGCTGCGCGCAACGAGAAAAATGATGTCATTGCCACTTTGTATCGTAGTGAAGCAGTACGCTTGTGTCCGCAATGCAGAGCTGGCATAGGTAGGGTTACCATATTTGGACACAAAGTGATTGTCGGAGAGGGAGGATTTGGCCTATGAAACAATAACTGTATTAAGATGTGGCCTGTGAAAAAGTTTGAGAAACCGTGACTTAAATTTCTTTGGTGACGTGCTGTAATATTCAGTATTGCCAACCTCAAGCATTCAGAACTCATGAGTTGGGCCCCCACAAAATCACTTGATATCTGACCTATCAGTCCTCATCCTCAAAGGAAACCTGAAAACACTTTTCAAAAGATGAGCCTGGGAGCTTGAATTCAAAACATTGCTAGACACTAAAAATCATGATCTTCATAAAGATACTGGATTTATGGTTTATTACAACAACCTGCAACCCATTAATCTCCCCTTTTGTCCTGGGATTACAAGGGAGTTAATGGGCTACTTTGCCTTGAATGGTCCCCTTGAATATGTGCTAACTCCTTGTGCTAAACTATCTGTTAGATCTAGTGTTTGGCTGTGGCACTGTTAGTCCCTTTTCAGACCTGAAGAACTCTGTGTAGCTCGAAAACTTGTCCCTCTCACTAACAGAAGTTGGTCCAGTAAAAGGTATCACCTCATCCACTTTGTCTCTTTTAAATAATGTGACAGCACAAGGAATTGTATAAAATCATGTGTCCCTGTAGCTAAACCCCCTCACCCTGGTCGTTTTCAAGTGTTCATAGTAATAAGTTCAATAACAGATTTGCAGACCTTTGATATCTCTACTTAAAAATGACCTGACAACTTACCAACAACTGTGGAAAAATGCTTTTTTGAAATGTTCTTTATAAAATAGGCCCCTCTCATATTATTTCATATTGAAAGTTTGTCTTTAAGTTGAAATTAATATTTAATGAAACTTCTGTTTCTATTTGACATTGACTCCGCTTATGCATAATATGTGTTCCTCACTTTACTAATCACTTCCTTATGTGGGAAGTGTGAAACCAACAGTCTTGACATGATTTTCCTAGTTTTGTGGCTGGGTTTTATAATCAGTTGAATTACTTTTTAAAATGTTAGTTACATTAATTTCTTTGTATGCTGTGGCTTGCTGAACAGTTTAAAGAGCAAGATACATCACTGCAGCTGGAATTGTTTTCTTGATTTAAACACTGCAAATAAAAAAAAATTGGGGCATATTTTTGAAAGTTAGGTTAATGCAAATATCAAGTATTTAATCACATAACTTTTTAAACAGGTTTTCTAATAGATATCCCAGATTAATCCATACAGGGAAATACAACTAGAAAGTCCAGGGTTTTTTTGAGCTGTGGAGGCTTGGCCCTTGCAACATGAGGGAAAAGGGACCCCGAGTGGCTGCAACTTACAACTCTCAGGTTCAAGTCATCGGCTGTAGGGGTTGGTGCCACAAAGGTTTCCTGCCAAACCAGCCAGATGGCGATGGTCAGGAACATTTCACAGGAAATCCCACTCTGCCTGGTGGCCATGGTCCACAGAAGCATCCCTCCTAGTTCTGCGCTGCATCCCGCTGCTGCTCCCAGGGCAGGAGCCAACGCCAGGCTCCGGTGATCTGCGGAGGACAGAGGCGGTGGGCAGCATCCGAGCATGCAGCCACCTCCTTTGGGCTCCAACTTTTCTGGCTCCCTGAACCGTAGGGCCTGAAGCAACTTCCCACCCCCCCAGCTCTGGCTGCTGCTGCGCAGGGGAAGCACACGGCTGGGGGTGCACAGGCCGGAGACAGTGGGAACTGGGAAAGTTGGAGCCCATGGAGGAGGCGGCTGCATGCTTGGATGCTGCCTGCCACCTCTGTGTCTCATCAGGTCGCTGGAGCCCAATGTTGGCTCCTGCCCTGGGAGCAGCAGCAGGAGGTGGTGCAGGATTAGGAGAGATGCAGCTGTGGACCATGTTAAACATTTCTTTGGGCACCGCTTTTTGGCGCCCCCAAATCTTGGCACCCTAGGCGGTCGCCTAGTTGGCCTAGTGGTTACACCGGCCCTGCATTCCACAGGAAATTCTGCTCCCCTGTTTAGGGTAAGCCTTAAGGTTATGCGCATTGGTACAGACGTGAAGTAACCCAGAGTCACAGTGCTTTAGCCCAGCTAAGGTGGCTCACTTCAGAGATCTTGCTTGTTCTAGATGGACAATTGGGGAGGGAAAAAATGAACAGAAGTGGGATGGGCAGCTCCACCTCCACATTTCAACACAAAAGGAAAGAGAATAATTAACCCCTTATATGCCATGTCCCATCCCTTCAGCCTATGCTCACTGCCACATATTTTTGATGTGGAATTCCTGCACCCGCAACAGCCTGCAAACTGTCTATATTAAACATCTCTAGGACCATAAAGATTCCCTAATGGGGAACATATGCCTAATGCCTAGAAAATAGCTGCCAGAATTCGCAGCAGTTACATGAATTGACTTCTGAGTTAGCTGATGTATCACATTATATGACTGCAGGGACACTCAGTCCCCATCTGCTCTGAATTCTGTATAGTCCAAATTGCCTACTCTTCCTGGGGTTTGGTTTTTACTGGTAACTCAAACAGCAAAATGTACAACTCAGTCCACCTAGAGGGTGGCTCCAACTTCTTTTATATCCTTGTTGGAGTTAACATGCATGTGCCAAACTGATTCAGCAGGAGTTATCCTGCACTTTCATGCAGAGGTTCAAGCAAGTGAAGAAAGGACTTGACAGTGGAGCCCTGCATCCCTATGTAGTATCCGAGGTCCAGATCCCACAAAGCTACTTAGGTGCCTAAACCCCAGAGTTAACCTAAACCTGACACTTAAGCACTGACATCCAATTTTGGTTCCAGTCGGATCCTCAAAACTCCCATTGATGCCTGTAGGCACCTAAATTTACTCAGTGCCTAAGTTTTCAGAGTCAGAGTTCCCTAGATGCCTATATTTCTGCCTCTGGGCACACACACTACTGCCCATCTCCCACCAAGCCCCAGAGCAATTCACAAACCAGAGAAGACAGGCATTTGGCCACCTATGTCATGTGCAGGGCCCAATCTGTTAGGCATGGTCAGAGGGCTCCTGCTGGATCAGGACCCTTTCAAAATCCACCTGGAGAAAGAACTGCTCATTGTATAACTTGCACCCCAGTGGTGAGAGCATCTCCTGAGGATGTGGGAGACCCAGGTTCAATTCCCCTCTTTGCCTCAGGGGGAGATGGGAGACTCCTGTTCAAATCGTACCTCTCAGGAAAGTGCTCTAATTACTGAGCTATGGAGCTGGGGTACCCTCAGTCTCTCTTGAGGAAGCTGTTCCACCATATATATGTGATTAGAATAGTGGAACTGGCCTAGGGTCTCCCCACTCACAGAGTCTCTCTGCCTATTCCCCCATGACTATTTGAGTATTTATTCACATTGGAACAGAGATAGAAGGACTCTGCAGTCCAGTGGTTAGGGCACTGACATGGGAGACCTCAGGTCCTGCTCCAACCACTTTTTAGCCACAGTGGAACAGTTTCAACAGGAGAGATTTCAGGACACTCCCCACCATTAAAATATCATATAGCTCAGTGGTTAGAGCACTGTCCTGAAAGGTAGAAGACCCCTATTCAAATCCTCCCCCACACATGCAGAGGGAGATATTGAAAGTGAGTCTCCCACATCCTAGGGGAGTGCTCTAACTACTCAGCTAAAAGTTGAAGGTGTGCAGTTCCTACGGGTCCTCCAGAGATTTTGCATGGAGCAAGGCAGGTGCCTCACTCATTCTCACTGAAAGACCTGAGGTGCCTAAGATGCCTGACTCCAGGCGGTGGATTCCCATTCATAGATTGCTACCAGAGCTAGATACTTACCTGCTTTCCTGCAGCCCGGACTTATCTCCAAAAGGGGGGAGAGGGCATAGGACACACCCCTGTTGTTGGAATCTCCCATTGGCTAGGTGAGGTGGATTGAAGCCTGATCTCCCGGCTTTTGTGGAGAGTGTTCTAAGGTGTCTATCTCTCCCCATTAATCGTACAGGAAGCCTAGGTGCCCAACTCAAACTTTGTGGGTCACAGTGTTGTGCCTGTGATTTACTAAGCACTTAAAAGATAAGCGCCATTGCAATGCCTAGGTGCCTTTGTGGATCCTAGGCTTGCCATCCTGTTACTATCCCTGTCTCTTTTTGCCCCAACACCCCCACGAACATGAAACAGTTCTGCGGCGATCGGGAAGCCTGCTTTCACCATCTCCGACTCAAAGAATACTTCCAAGATAACTGAACAGTGTACTGATACACAGATGCCCCCCACCAACAGCACAAGAAGAACTCCACAGGGACGCTTCCTGAGGGTCGAAACGACAGTCTAGACCTATACATTGAATGCTTCCGCCGACGTGCAGAGGCAGAAATTCTGAAAAAACAACACCGCTTGCCTCGTAACCTAAGTAGTGCAGAACTCAATGCCCTCCACAGCCTCAGAAACCACCCTGACATTATCATCAAAGAGGCTGATAAAGGAGGTGCTGTTGTCATCATGAACAGGTCTGACTACCAAAAGGAGGCCGCCAGACAACTCTCCAATACCAAATTCTACAGGCCAAAAAACCCTAAAACAATGACACCACACAGGACGAAACAATCAACCACAACATTCACGGTTCATTCACCTGCCACAATCCACCAATGTATATACGCCATCATTGCCAGCAATGCCGCCTCTGCTATGTACATCAGCAAACTGACAATCCCTATACATAAACGGATAAATGCGAGCATTAATTCAGGTTATTGAATTAGGAATCATCAATATGCAAAAAAAACCGGTTAGGAGAACGATTCATACCGTGCCTGGCACAATCAATGCAATTAAGGGTGTGCCATCCGTGCAGACAAGCCGAAAAACTGCAGGACACTCTAAAGAGAAATATAAAAAAAAAAAAACTGCCTGAACTCAGTTATTGCAAAGATTTCGACACCATCAGTCTCACGATTAAACAAATGACTGTGTACATGGCTAGCTAATCTACTAAAAGCAGCTTTCCCCCTTGAGTCTTCACACATTCAACTGCCGTAAGACGCTTTCATCTCCCTGATTTAGACTACCATGGTGGTAGAGGTCTCTCTTTATGACTTAGATTATCTTGTCGCATATTATACCTGCTTTAATGTATCAATTCCACCACATGCGTCTAGCGAATGGTAGTCTCACCCCATGAAAGCTCATTCCAATGCCTTCG
>NC_133772.1:70125226-70139027 GCF_003597395.2 Chelonoidis abingdonii
GATCGCCTCATTAGTGCCACTGTAGCGAATATGACACTAAGCAACTGCCACCATCTGGTGACGGTCAGGACACTCCCTTAAACTAGATCACCGGATTATGAACAAGGAGTCAGCAATATACCGCGTTAGAGCCCCGTACCAGGCGTTTATTTCATCTTATACGCAGATCCACAAACCCGGAATCCTTGTGTACTTGCTCCCATGCATTCCTTTTCGGGCATTGCTACTTCGTCACTGAAGGACTGTCCGGCATTATCGCAGGAACTCTTTAACTCCAGACCCTACACTTATCTCGCATCTCCCAGCTAAGTTCTCCGTGAGCCCATCTTGAATTAGTCCTGATAAGAGATATAACCTGTCATGCATGGTGATCCTTTCCAGATAAGATCAGCCAGTCTCTTTAAGCCTACCTGATGGGATATTTGGGAGCTCTCTACACAAACATCTCACACACAGATGGACATCCAATCTATGTCGGACGAACTAGTCAGTGTATCCTATGCGATGAGTGCCACAGCAATAACTGGTGCTTGAGTCTTCTTTTGATCTTTAATCCGCCTCATGCACCGTATCATCATTCTTTATATCAGGTGATCCCATATACTGTGTAGTTACCTACAAGACCATCCTAACAGGTGAGCCACGTATGGTGCCACCCACATGCGCCCGCCCACAATCTGGCCAACCTATTTTTTCTATGAGTGACCTGGAAGCATACAAACTCTCTTCAGCTCTTGTCCACTCAACTCCCTTCTGTCAATCTTATATCCTAGCCTACATTCTTCTGCATGACATCTTCTTATCATCGTGGACCAGAGAAGCGAGACTCTTAGAACGACTTCCACCACGATTTCAACAGCTGTCCAAGACCCAAGCATCAAATCCTCAGCCGGTGTGGACCAATCTACTATGGAAGATCACTTCCTTAAGACACCACTGTACCAATAAGTGACGAGTCACACATTAACATCCACCTCTATACTGAAAACCGTTACCGACGCCTATGCCTTACCTTCATTGCCTCCAGCTTCCATCTCGGACACGCCACAGATTCCATCTCTACAGCAACCACTGAGGTACAACCGCATTTGCTCCAACCCTCAGGACCAGACGACCAACACTACCAAGATCTTTCACCAAGCATTCTCAAAACCTATGATACCCACACTGAGGAATAAGCGAAACAAATCAACAGTAGCCAGATATGTAACCAGAACGCCTCCTACTCGCAAGCAAACCAAGAAAGAAACACAAAAGAATCTCCACTGACCATCACATACAGTCCTCAGCCGAAAACCCTCCAACACATCATCAGGGATCCACAAGCCCATCCATGACAACGATCTCTCGCTTTCACAGGGCCTTATGCAGAGGCAGGCCAGTCTCCGTCTTTCCACAGACATATCTTGCTCAATCTTCTTGAATGTGCGATTATTTCTCTGACTCAAGAGCACACAGCAATCACACCGCCCACGTCCATACGCATAACGTCGTAAACTTCAGGCGAGACAAATCTACTGCTCAAGAGAACCTTGGATTGCAACTCTGCCCACATTATTACACCAGTACCACCATCACTAGGCACCGAAACAATCAACCACAACAATTCACCGGTTCATTCACCTTGCCACATCCACCAATGTAATATACGGCCCATCATATGCCAGCAATGCCGCTCTGCTTATGTACATCAGCAACTGGACAATCCCTATACATAAACGGATAAATGGAGCATTCAAATTCAGGGTTATTGATTTAGGAATCAATGGCAATATGCAAAACCGGTTTAGGAGAACGATCATACCGTGCGCGCATCTGGCACATATCCAATGCAGATTAAGTGGTGTGCCATCCGTGCAGTACAGGGAGCGAAAACACCTTCAGGACCCATCCTCCTAAAGAGAAATATTTACTGCCTGAACTCAGTTTCATTTGCAGAAGTTTCGACACCATTCAGCTCAGGATTAAAC
The DNA here is from genome assembly GCF_003597395.2 of Chelonoidis abingdonii. NCBI lineage: Eukaryota > Metazoa > Chordata > Testudines > Testudinidae > Chelonoidis > Chelonoidis abingdonii. The sequence continues at coordinate 70,127,197 of NC_133772.1, forward strand.
AAAGACTGTGTAATGGCTACCGTCTAATCTACTTAAAAGTGCAGTTTCTCCTCTCTTGAGTTTCACACATTCAACTGCCGGTCAGAGTATCGGCTTTCATCCTCCTGATTGTTATGACTAAACCTGTGGTATCTCTCTTTATGAGCTTAGATTATCTTGTTTCGCAGTATTTTATACCGTGCCTCATGTAATGTATTGCTTCCGACCACATGCGTGTGTCTCTGACGAAGTCGGTATTCACTTCCTTATGTATGAAATGCTTCAGCTTGGGATCTTTCTCAATGCGTCTCATTTTCAGTCTAGTAAGTGCCTACAGAACTCTGTTGCGCTTGTTTACAGATCAGAACTAACAATCGGCTACCCGCTCTTGCATTAACTTTATGCCATAATAAGTATTTGAGTATTACAATAATTCGAGATAGATACATATGTAGCACTTTGCGTTAGGTGACGAGGGTGCTCTTTACAAAAGTGAAACTTGCGTCTCATTTTCTCAGTACAGATCTCTGAAGACTGATTCTGCCGCAGAGCAATTAAATGACTCGCGACAGCACACCACTAGTGGTCAGTTCCATGCAGGGGTTGAAAAGGAAGCCAGGATCCTTGCTGTGGCGTTGTCTTGTTTCTCCCATATACCACCTCTCATCGGCAGTGTAATAAAGAGATTACGAAATAGACCACAGCGGAATAAAGTGATGTTGTTGTTGGGGTAGCTTAATAATAAGAGAATGGCGTGCTCACTGAGGCAATGGATCGTGTAGGGTCTGGTGTATTCATGCGAGTGATAGATTGGCGAGGAGTACGCCTATTGGAGTTTGAGGTGCCTCTGTCATCGCGAGGCTTGGGAAAGTTTTGGATCAATCTGGGTATGGCGCATACCTAGAAGGTAGTCATCATTTAAAGAAACCGAATAATGAGCCTCAAATAGTTATAAACATCTCTTTGCCGCAAGCATGAGTCAAGAGCCTATCGCTAAGGCTCTGATTCACAATAGGCTGAGAAGCAAACGCGGAGAGAGTCTTCAAGAAGGGTTGCAGTATCAAGATTCCCAATATTGCCAAACCTCAAGTGCTGCATAAATGTTCACAGACCCAGGGCCGCATCTCTATATGTGAAGAAAACAAGAGCAAGAGACCACAAGGCTATAAGATGGTATGTGATCTCGGCACAGATGCTAAACTACAGTGATTGTATAGTCGGTGGTTAGTTTGCGGCCTATTTCGTGGGTTGGTTAGTGGTGGGACCCAGGCGATATTATAGTTCTGAGACTACTCAGGTCGGGTGTTTATGGTCTTGTATTACTATTCGACAAGAGACTCTAAATGCAAGCTGATCTGACTGTACTTATATGCATGGAAATAGAAGCTCGATGAGACCTAACACATAATGTTCAAACTGATGCAAGACATAGGACATTATAGGGGGCTCTTAAGGAGAAGCACCGAGGACGTCATCCTGTAAACATGCATTGCTGAAAGTACTGCACGCTGCCCAATGCTATTCTGCGGGCTATACTGTGGAATGCACACATACGCGGCAACTGGTGCAGCGATTAAATGCCTGGCGCCTGGGTGGAGTGTCTGGGGGCTGAGAAACTTCAGTTGTAAGCGTGGGAGCGTGCCCTATTATCTAAGTGGCAGTGAATTGCTTGAGACACAATTGGGCCAGCTTAGCAGCCTAAGCTAAAGCACTAGCTGCAATTCGGCAGGTCCATATCCATGTGCGCAAGACCACAATCTCGTGGTCGAGATCCTATCTAAATGAGTACACCAGCATGAGGCCTGCCAACCGACTTAGGAGAGCAAAGGGAAATGTCCAGAGAACACTCTTGTCGACTCCTAACTATATCCAGTGACTAAGCGACATATGTGCGTCCTTATGAAATAAGTTATCCGTAAACTATCTTGCAGCACAATGAACCAGCTCTAGCGGCAGGCTCCACCAACGGCTAACCACAAGACGGACATGGCCTGATCATGAAGAACCCTGCCGGAACAACGTCAACTACGGCCAAGTAACAGCCTCCCACAATGGAAAGTCTTTCAGCATATAGCTGCAGCATAGGACACATGGACCAGACGAGAGCACAGTCGAAGGGCATTGGGAACACACCGGAGGCTCAAACACCTGTTCTCTAGATAGAGCAGTCGCCCAGATCAAGCTAGACAGACCAATCGGCATGGCCTGGAGTTGACACAGGAGCTCGATCATGCCGCAATGGATCTGTTGAAGTTGGCGCTATCAAAGTCACAGGACACTAGCCTTCCTTCAGACTCCAGTGGGATATGGGAAAACCAATAGACAGTTCAACCAAGCAGCTGAAGTGTGCCATCAAGTGCCGATATTACCCAGGTTGATGCACTGTCCCCGCTGCTGTTTGCATAGCGCTTCGTTAAACCCCCTCCGCCAGATATCCAAGGGATAGATACGGGTACGTTCAGGAGTGGAATACATCAGCACCTCCTCATATTGGGATGACATCAGCTGTCTAGCTAGATGACACAGACATCGACTCTCTAATCCACTTGACGCGGATCTCCAGTGAGGATATCGGATGTCTCAGACTGGAGAATGTGCGTGGTAGTGAGAGAGGGAGGAATCAAGATGTGGGGTTGGACTTACCGCGCCATATAGCAGACTACAGCCAGCTACAAGTAATTTTTTGCTTTCCCACTAGTACCATGAAACCACAATGTGGCAAGGAGACAGCAATCCACGTATCTCAAAGATCTACAGGTCTGAAGAGCCGCTCGTTAGTGGGAAGACAGATCCACGCCATCACGGATACCCTGCCGGTTCATCGTATACTCTTGCCGGTTATAGTCAGGGCAAAGGAGGACTGGAGGCTTTCGATTCCCATGCTTACGACGTGTTGCCACTTCAAGTCCCAACACAGGACTTGTTTACCAGCCGGAAGGAAATAAGGCAGGCGGGCTTGGGTGAGATTCAAAGCCACTGTCTATGAACCCGGAAATCCAGGTTTAGTACTCTGATGGCCCCCGATGAGCTGTGAGAGAATGCCTGCGGCAGGCGAGCATCATGGGGAGCTTAAGAATTTCTTGGTTATTTGATGTGACCTTTATTCTAAAAGATGCTGGGTGGCTGCCTTGGAAATCTACCAGTGGCTGGAAACGGCTGGCTAAAGACGCATGGGCATGATCATAGCAGCACAGGAACAGGCACTGAGCACCAGACTCCACCTGGGACCCATGTGCAGACTGTGCAAAGGCTCAGAGACAGTCCAAACTGTGCAGGACTGTAAGATCAGCAAACAGGCGATACACTGAACGCACAACCAACTGGGCTGGCAGTTCCGGAACATTGCACAGCGTATGGGTAGACCCTCCAGACAGATGGAGATTCCACAGAAGTTGTGGGACGCAGGCTAAGATTCTGTGGGGACTTCCGATTCCAGAGGATGGCAGGTACTGGCCAATCAACCAGCACGTGTATAGACAGACAGAAGACAGTTGGTGATGATATGCGGACAGTGACAGCAACTTCAGAAGAAGAATTGAGAGGCTGGAGAAGTCCCGGGCCTGAAAGAGGATTAGAGAGGTGTGGAGTAGTGAGGCCATAAGTGGTCCATGGATGGTAGGAGCATGGGATGCTGTGACTCCTAAGCTGGGAGTGGTGCTCCAAAGTTCGCACACATCAGACTCCTGGTCCAGAAGAGGTGCAGTCGTCGGAACGTAATATGCGCAGAACCTTCAACTCCCGCTTGTCTAGAGACCCGAGGTGAGCAACCACATACACCATGGGTGAGGGATTTTTGAATTTTCATTAATATATTATATAAAAATGTTTTTTAAAAAAAAAAATTCCTCTTGGATCTACCCTATTACATTAATTTTATGCGAAATTGTTTTCCGGTTTTGCCCAATCATTCTTTTTTTCAGGAGATACTACAACGTTAGGTTGTATTAGGTTACGTCTATGTGGATGGTTTGGGGTTTGATCAACCTGAATCTGGCTGGTGACTAGTAATGTGGATACTATCTTCTCTCTACACCCTATGTACTGCAAAAAAAAAAAAAAAAATCAAGGTCATATGAATGATTACTTTGCTGTAGCAAAGAGATGTAGATTGCGGGGTTTCCTTGATGAATTTTCTTGGATTCACTTTTTCTTGGGCTCAATGACCACTTCTGTGCCTTAACTCTCGTCTGCATTACGAGATGGTAGGTTCCTGAACTTTGCCTCTCTCGTATATTATTTTTAGGCATTGTGATTTGAGTATTTATGATTCCTTCACGATACTCAGTTTCAGTTTCAGGGTAGCTTGTCCCTACCATTTAAAATGGTCTTTGTACAGTTGTGTGAATAGGTTGGTTTCTCTCTTGACTGGTGTATTAACATAAGTTTTCCATATCCTAGTGTTGAGCATCAGCCTGTTCAAACACATTAGAGATGTTTGTCAATATCCGGTTTGTTTTTTCCAGTCGACTTCTTCGTATGGGGATAACTACACTTGTTTATCAATTTATAAGTTGAAATGGATGATTCATGAAAGAAGAGAGACGTCAAGCCTTGCACTCTTTCGCTTGTGTTTCTACATCAGTAGGCAGAAAGTTTGACGCATATTGTCCTTTTATAGCCATGTGACGATCGAGTTTTTTAGTAGTGTCTGATGAAATGGAAGGTAGTTTTTGGTTCGGAAATTTTCTGGGAATGGCTCCCAATATGCCTTAAGGCATTTAAGCAATTTATTAGATGTAATGCTGTATCACACGTTAGAGATTTTTGGCATTTGGCATTGACATAAAGGTCAAGTTGTGTTGACACTTTTTAAAGTGCCGGATTAGTAACAAAATGAACTCTGGCCTCAGGTGTTGTGTTTCTTGCTGCGTCTAATTAAAAGTGCAGTGAGTGCTGTTCCGATTCCTGGCAGCAGTTGCTCTCTACCATAAGCAAATTGATTTGACATATGTGTGTGTGAATAACCAAAATAGGCACACACCATATACTAATACCTCTTACTTCTGTTCCTGTTCGCTGTGTGGTGTGTGTGTTTGTGTATCATATATGTGTTATATTATATATACTGCAGCTGATATACGCAAGATCTTAACAACACTCATTGGGTCCGTCTTCTCTTTTGCATTGACCAAAGTGAAACAGTTTCTTGCAGATTTGACCTTTTAATGGCTATTATTGGACAGTAAAAGTTGACTAAATAAGTCTTCAAGATCGTCAGTTTTAATTCTATTTTAGCCAATGCCGAATTCAGAATCAGGCGTATTTTTGTTCTTTTTTGGAAACTTTAAAGACTGTTCATTTTGCATCTAGCCTTTGTTTATTGCTCGATATTTCTAGTTTCCTATATTGTTGAATTACTTTTATTAAACATGTTTTTCATTCTTTTCGATGACTAGTTTTCGTATAATTTAGACAGTGATGCACACATGCAGTATTAGGATTTAGGTTTGCTCTTTATTTTCATAAGTATTAACTGTGGCATTCTACTATATATGGAGTGCAACTTTGTTTTATTAGGGGTGAGAATGAAAGTGTGTTGCTGTACTATAAAATCAAAAACATTAATCAAGTGTTAATCTTGTAATAGTCAGTGCCTCTTCTTAGTATGATGTAGACAGAAATCTTTGACTACCCACTGTGAGGTTTATTCCATGAATTGTGAAATGTATTACAGGTGGAACAAATGTTCCTGTGATCAACTCTTCAGTGGCACCTATAGCTTTTTCGCAAATGACTCTCACAATTGCTTAATGAGATGATTAATACTGAACTGCCCTAGTCATCATGATGAACACAGGGCAGGTCTGTTTACAGAACTCTCCCAACCTAAGCAAGTACTCAGCATAAAATACACTACACAACAAACACTAACCCAGAACTTTCCTTGCTCAAGCCTGTTGCCACTCTGTGCGCAATCTATTTCAAGGGACACATCATAGGTTCTCACATACATCATCGTTACCACGAGCTGTTCACCTGCACTCTACCAATCGAATATGCATTCATGTCCCAGCCATGCCTCCCTCTGCATGTAATTTGCAGTACCGACGTCTCTATGCAAAGAATAATGGTCTGTATCTACATCAGAATTATAACATTTTCAAAACGTGGAACACTTGACCGGCCCTGGTCACCTCAATTACAGACCTAAAAGTGCAATCTTCCAACAAACACTCAAACATGTTCCGATGAGAGCTGCGAATGGAATTTAATCGCAAACTGACCCTTAATATTAGGCTTGAATAAGGTGATGGATGGTGCATTACCAAAGTAACTATTCTCATGCTATTTTTTCCCCTACTGTTACTCGCACTTTTTTTCAACTTTTAAGGCCATCCTGATTCAGTACAAAGTGTTTTTTTTTATCTCCTGCTGAATGCCACCTTAATTGATTAGTCTAGTAGATTGGTTAATGGCCCATTTTTTTCGAGTTCTAGTGCATGTGTTTTGTTTGTTTGTGTATATATTAATCTTGCTACTATATTTTCCACTGCATGCATCCGATGATGTTGGGTTTTAGCCACGAAAGTTTATGGCCCAAATCTTTTGTTATATCTCCAGGTTGCCCACAAGTACTCCTCATTTTTTTCTGATACAGACTAACACGGCTACCACTCCTGAACCTTGTTATAGTCGGCATCACATGAATGATGGACTCAGTTGTGGTCATGCTCTCTCTCTTATTGAATTAGTGGCAAATTCCTAGTGATTGAATGGCATGATTGGCTCCTAACAGGATTTAGTGGCTTTGTTGTGGGGCTTCTCGGAAAGTCGATCTGCTTAGCCATCTTGCTAAAAGAAAAGAGAACTCTACAGTAGTTAAAACCTCCTAAAGCATTGTAGTACTTAACAAAACATAGGTACAACATAAACAGTCGGTCTAGGCTTATATTCAAGCTTTTTTGAATCCCCTTATCCTCTTCTTTCATAAAACATTTAGCCCCTGGATAAGATACGTTAATATACTTGGATTTAACTTCATGTATACCATTAAAAAAACATAGTAAGAGAATCAAGAAGTGCCACTGTGGTCAACGCATATGTAAGAGAAGCGTTCAGAGTGCATAGCATCTTTAAATATTGGAATTATCCTTAGTGAGGAAATGAACGGAGTCATAAACTTCTGGAATAAGTTTAAAATATATTAGGAAGGCAAAAGATTGAGAACGCTAGCAATAGACTCAAAAGGAATAGCGAAATCATATGTTGTTAAGTACTTCGATAGTAGGAGCCTGTTAAACATCAGTGGTCCACTGGACAATTCCAGATGCCTAAGGATACACTAATGTTAAAGTATTGTGGAGACATTAATTCTGCTATGTCGCTCGTCTTCAGTCCGAGTGTCGGGAGAGTTTTCAACTGAGCCATTCTTTTTAGCGGTGACAATTTGAGTAACTGTCAGATTTGAGGCTGTCCTTAGAGAGGTTTTCGACAAATCTAGAAACACGCACGTATAGTCCAGTCCAGCTGTTTCACTCATAGATTTCTGCGGGCCTCAAACTCATAAATTGCACAACGTTGGTATGTAATCTATCCTGTTATCGTTTGTACAGATGTGTTGATAGCTATTGGATGCAATTTTAAAAAGGTCTACGAAGCAAATCCGAATTAGGCGGTAATATTCCTTGAATTCAGTCAGCAGCCTGGTCAACACTATGTAAAGAACAAATGTCAGACTGATGACTATATTGGTTGGGATCAGATCAAATGGTTTTTGGAGGGAAATCTGCCTATCAATCTATAGAATTCTTTGGGGGTCAACAGCTATGGGACAAAGGGATCCGTGATTGTCATTGGTGTATTTGATTTCAGAAAGGCCTTAACAAGTCCCACCAAAGCTCTGAAGCAAGAAGTCATAGGTAGAGGTGAAGGTCGTCATGGATTGGTTAACTGGCTAAAGTAGAACAAAGGGTAGGAATAAATGTTCAGTTGGCAAATGAGAGCGGGTAATAGTGTTGTCCCCCAGGTTTATGCTGTGACTCAGTCTTTCAATTTCATAAATATCGTTGAAAGGGCATAACAGCGAGATGGCAAATTGCAGATGCTACAAAACTACTCATATTTAATCCAGGAGCTGCAAATACAAGATCTCTCAAACTGGGTGACTGTGGCAACAAATGGCAGATAATTCGTGGTGTTTGATAATCGAGTAGATGCACATTGGGAAAATATCCCAGTATACATATATCTAGGAGTTCTGTGGCACCTTTTAAACTAAAACAGTATTGGAGCTAAGCTTCATGTGTGAATAACCCACTTGATCAGGATGACACGGTATGGATTTCCAGGCAGGTTATTTAATATTTCACCGGCCAAGAATCAGTAGAGATACAGGTTTGACGCGCTTCATCTAGGGGGATGGCCCTCTTCTTAGCAGCGTTTTGAAGGAAGTGGCACACCCGGGGGAAAATGCTTCTGTCTTGACTGCCATTCACAGTCTTTGTTTCATCCGGTCCTTGTTGTGTCAAATTTGCAAAATGGGCTGACGTCAGCAGTTTCTTTGAAGCTGTCCTGCACTTTTTTGCGCAGGATGCTTCTTTTCTGCTATTCTCTGGCACCCAGTTCCGATCATTCGGAACTCTGTTAGTCTATAAGGTGCTACAGAACTCTTTGTTGCTTTTTACAGATCCAGACTAACACGGCTACCCCTCTGATACTTTATGCCATAATAATGTATTAGTAACAATAATCTGAATAGATACATATAGCACTTCTTAGGTGAGGCTCTTTACAAAAGTGATGCTCTCATTTCACAGATCCAGAACTGAGGCACAGAGCAATTAAATGACTCGCACAGCACACCACAGTGAGTCCATGGCAGGGTTGAAAACAGAAGCCAGGTCTCCTGGTTGCTGTTTCCCAATACACCTCAGAGGGCAGTGTAATAAAGAGATTACAAATAGACCACAGGGAAAAGATAGCTTAATGAAAAATGCTACTAAACACAAGGACTGTAGGTGTATTTAGAGAAGGGCAAAGTACACTATGGTTTATCCCTGCAGGGAAAGGTAATCTGAGGCCAGAATGCACAAAGAACCTTACCCCAAATGATAAAATCTGCACAGAAGAGGACAAAAAGCAGCAATCACAACTGGAAACAAACCAAAGTCTTCAAAGGGTGCATCAAGATTCCCAATATTGCCAAACTCAAGTGCTCATAAATCACAGACCAGGCCGCCCAAGGAAAAAAAACAAACAAAACCCCACAAGGCTTTAAGAGGTTTATTTAAAACTAAATACATTTTGTATTCTTTTTATTTGCCTTCTGGGTTTTGACACTTTAGTTCATACTCAGGTCGTGTTTTGAGCTTTTCTTTGCAACTATGAAGGCTAGAAACTTATTTTTAAAAAAGCTGAGAGCCTCACATAATCAAATGATGCAAGAAATTGGGGCTCTAAGAAAAACACCAACTATCCTGAAACATGCATTGAAATAATGAGCTGCCAATGCTCTGGCATGGTGCAGCGATTTGCTGGCGGGGGTGGGGTGGGGCTGAAACTTTTTCAGTTGTAAGGTGGGGTCATGGTATGTGAATGCTTGAGAATCAATGGCTTAGACCTAGCTAAAGCCTGCCCTGCGGCATTATGGCACAAACTCTGCAAAACTTCTGTTGAGAGAACCACAAGTCCAGGAAGGAAGGAAATCTGCACTCTGACTTCAGAGACACAATGGAGCCTTATGAAGTGTTCTAAACTATTATATAAAAGCAGGAGATAGCTAGTAGTGCAGTCAACTACCTACCAGCAGAGAAATATCAAAGGACCTCCATGTTAAAGGGATGTGCCATGCCAGTATACCCCTTTGTGGCTCAGATGTGGAACTGCAGGTTACCCTATTCTAATGGGGTCATTAGTAAGTTTCCTATCAAGGATTCCAGTAAGGCAAAGCCAAAAGAATATATCACAATAAACATATCCTCTTTAAGACGGCCTTAGGAAGAGAGGAGTCAACAAAGCTCATAAAGCTCTTATCTCAGAGCCCTGGCTCAGAGCTCCCACATTTAGAGTTGGGAAACAAATTATCTAGCTCCCAGTTGGGTAAGCAACAGACATGACTTTAAATCCCCCTCTCCTGATCAGGGGCCTCTTCTTGCTTAAATAGCCTAGCCTCAGAGTGGGATCAGGGGATCCATGATTGCATCCAGCCTTGCTTGAGCTGTAAGGTGAAGAATGTTCTTTACCCCATTTTAAATAAGGGAAAGTCAAGACAGAATCCAGCACTTCCAATCCAGGAATTCTACCCCAAACATTCTCTTGCTGAGGCTTTTTAGTTTCTAACTATAAATATTGATCCTGTCAGATGTTGAGCACCTTTAGGTCCTGTTTATTTTACTAGGAGCTCAGCACCTTGCAGGCTTAGGTGTAGTGTATTCAATGGGAGCTAAGGACCATCAGCACCTTAAGAGAAAGATTCAGTATTTTGTGAGATTGGGCCCAATGACAAGAACTGGATTTGGGAAAAACTCATTGATGAGCAGTGGAGTGTCATTAATAGCTACCTGAACAAATCTCCACACATGGGAATAAAGAAAACAACCTCAAAGATTATGAGAGCTGCTTTGGATTAGTGCCCATAGGCTCAATGCTGCTCTGAGCTTACCTTTTAATTATCTCATGTTTTATTCAGTGATGCATCAAATCAGTTATGCCTCTGAAATGTGTGCTTCATGCTCACTGAACTACAGTACTAACATACGTTGATCAAAACAGCCATTGCCTTCTATCGATAGTTCAACCAGCATGAAGGAAAGATACAAAATCTTACACTCTCAACCAAACTGATTATTCTAGATCCATTAAACATGCTTATGTCAAAGAGCTCATGGATTAATGACACAAGTCAAGTTTTGAGAATCAAGTACAAACGGATATGATAACTAGAGCAATCATAGGCAGCAGTAGCCTCAAAGCCCCAAAGATAATTGAATAGAAGAAACCATTAGGACTCTGGAGCTGTCTACAGACTGCGTGTGTGCACAAAAGCAAAGGAATTCAAAATTCAGATTAACGAAGTTCAGGCTTTTACTGCATGAGGCAGTACCCATAGATCTCCATCACTGACAGCATCAAGCTGCAGGATTGGACCTCTGCCCACTTTCTTTCCAGCTGCACCACTCCTTCAGCTTCACTATCACATCACCTATGTATGGGTCACCCCTGTGTATCATTCTCTCTCTCCTTGGTATTTATGTGCTTATGGTGGTTGTAGCATGGAAATACTTCGAAATTCCTAGGCTCTCCCTGACCTCCGGGGTGAGCAAGGTTCCTTATGTCATCAGTGAAGTGGAAAGACTACACAATACCTGTGGCTAAATGGATTTCCTCCCTCATGTTCAGAACTGCCTGGTTCATCTCTCATGTTAAATAATTTTTGGGAGGAAATCCATAGAAGGTGAGTACAAACACATTCAGAAGCACGCATAGTCCTGATGGAGCCTGGGCAGCAGGGCTGCAGAAAATCCTCAGCCTTGTGCAGGAATATAAATTGCTTTCACAGTGTGATCACAGGAAGGCTAATCAAGCAAGGGCATTTTTATCTTACCCAGAGGGGCAAACACAGTTTGATACTGTGACAATGTAGTTCCGGCGGGACCCAACTGAGAGTGCCAATTCAGGACTAATTGCTCAAACAGGGCAGACACGGCCCAAAGCTGGGGTTTTTCCACCTCTAAGGCAAACCAAACCAGCCAGACAAAAATGACTTCGGTTTCACCCCACTGGCTAACCACAAGTCATACAAGCAATTTCCTTAGACATTCCAGTCTCCCAGTATCACCACCAGTCCCACTCATCCTGGGGATGAATGGTTATGAAAACCAACACCCCAATGAAAGAAAGCGGTTCTCTTGATC
>NC_133772.1:70140783-70145948 GCF_003597395.2 Chelonoidis abingdonii
CACCCCAAACCCCTCAACCCCAACCCCAGCCCCACCCCAGAGCCCTCACCACTTCCTGCACCGCAACCCACTGCCCCAGCCCAGTGAAAGTGAGTGAGGGTGGGGGAGAGCGAGCCACCAAGGGAAGGGGAATGTAGTGAGTTGAGGGCAAGTCCTCGGGGAAGGAGCGGGGCAGGGGATGGGGCCTTGGCGGGGCTAGGGTGTTTGGTTTTGTGCGATTAGAAAGTTGGCAACCCTAGCAAGAGTAGAAGCAGTGTTCAAGATACCACAGGAAAAGGTGGGGGAAGAGTATGGAAGCGCTGCTCCCTCTCTACCCCAGTGAGCACAGCGACCCAGCTGCATACTGCCCCTAGGGGGTAGCAGAGCAGCTATGTACCACAAGAAGTCTAGAAGACATTGCCTCCTGGAGCTCTCTTTGGGGCTGAGCAGCACTTCCAGTGTGGGCCTATACCTAATAGCCATCTTCTGGCCCTTAGAGTTTTGCTAATAGAATTTGTGTAAAATAATGATGCGGGATGCTGCTGTGAAAACATTGCTTTAGATGATACACAATCTTACTTAATATGCTGAAGGGAGTACTTCTACACAGACACAGGGAACAGCTGCATGATCTAAGACCGTAATTATTTCCAGTTGCTAATATCTACAGCCTGGAACTCTATTCCTTAAATGAAGTGATGCAGACTCTTTGAAGGAAGGGGTGGATTCAGTTTCCTAGTAAGGCTATTGCTCTGGCAGCATTACCAGGGGATTGGAATGACTCAGATCTTGGCATTTGAACAAAAGTCACAAAGTAAGAATGGAGTTTGCAGATGGCCTCTGGCCCTAGCAGCCCAGATGGGCACAGTGGATGGCATGAAGCACTTTAGATGTGTATTGATTGCTAAGCTAATATCATCTGATGTCCTTGCAGCTCATTGCATATCTCTTCTGTCTTTGTCCTCTGGAATTAATCACTTTAGCCAGGTCCTTGGGTACATTCACTCCCCACTCTATTCAGTCTCTGATTTCAAGGGCCAAATTCTCATCCATGCAGGCAACCTAAATACACAAACTTTGCTCAAGGGAAATTTGCTATGGTCCATGGTATGGGATAAAGAAACTCCAATGCAGGTCACTCAGCAGCAGTAGAGACACTGTTAGTCTCCTCCTGCATCCATAGGACAGCAGTAGCTTCCATGCCTGTTGCACACATCCCATGAAGTGTTTGAGGGTTACTGGTGGATGTGTGCAGTTGAGGATCCATCAGCACTATCCCTGCTTCTCTCTCAAGGTGCTGGGGCACAGAGATTATCAACAGAACTGTGCTCTGCAGAGTGCATGGGGTGTGGATTAGCAACACAATAAAAAAGCTTCTCTCAATCTTTCGCCTCATCAGGGAGACCAGGATAAATACTGCAAAAAAAGGACTCAGGAAGAATTGTCAGCATAAAAGCACTGAATTTGCTTTGGCAATACTTGCCAGCCCTCTTATTCACTTTTCCTCAACAGTCATGTTTATGAAATTTTATTCACCAGAATGCTTGTGAGAAGAGGAAATGTCAAACATGCACACAACTCTGCATTTGTCCCACCATGCACTTGGCAATGCATTTGCATGAATGCTTACAGCAAAAGTGTTCTTGTAGTCATCTTGAAAGATCTTTGTGCGTTTTGAAGTCATCCAGTCAGGGAGCAGAAACAATACCATGTGACTTAGGCCACAGAATGAATACGGACTTGCAAATATTCAAAACAAACGTTGAAGTGAATGATTGGTCAGAAATGCATAGGTTGAAATAGATTTGCATAAGCCATTAAGAAAATCATTCGGAATAATGAACTGGATTGTAAAAGTCTTAGATGGTCCATGGATAATTCACAATAGAGAATAAACTTATCTCTGAATTGTTCCTCTGCCTCTACGCTTATCTCAGTTAAGAATCATCAGCTTATCTCCTTGAAGGTGAATTATTAAGTAAAAACCTTGTAGGGAAAAAAAATCAATGTGTCAAGTTTACCTTTTGTTAGAGATGAAGAGTGGTGAATAATTGCTTCATGTTGCTGTAGCAACTGATGCTCTGAATCCAGGTCTGAAAACATGCACATGAGGAATTTCTCAGACAAATCAGATACCTTCCTTTTACACCCTTTCTTGAAAGAATAAAAGACCCTTATACCTTTGCATCCCGTTGGGGTTGAGTTTTGCACAATAGTATGTATTAGTGTTAATTCACAAATTGTTTGGCAGCCTAGGTTTTATCTGAAAGGGTCATTCATATGTATTCAGGTTTGAATCTATAGGCTTTTCTCTAGCACTCATTGCAAAGATTAACAGATTTATCCTCACAACATTCTTGTGAGGTAGGAAAGTGCTATTATTCCATTTTACAGATGGGGAACTGAGATACAAAAATCACATAACTTGCCTAAGGGCACATAGGAAGTCTGTGGCTAAACCAGAAATAGAGTCCAAATCTCCTGACTCCTAATCCAGTGCCTTAAACAGAAGGCGACGAAGGGTCAAGCCTTAACTCTGAATTTGAACCAGCTTTTCACGAATTTGAAAACAGACCTCTGGAAATGAAAGACAAAAAATGGATATTGTTTCCCTAAGATGATCTATTTCGGAAATATGCTGGTGCCTGATGATATCATGAAATTAAGTACTAGAGCATGCCCTGGGTTTGTGAAATGCTTGCATGTTGACTTCCGTTTCTCTCCTTCTGTGAATTCCGCACGTAGGAAAGTGAGCCATGTGACAAGAGCAGAGAATCAGAGAGAGTAAATTTCTTGTAACACTGAACAAGGAACTTTATTACAATAAAGAAAGTGGTATTATTGCTCTGTCTCCTTCAGCTTCATTGCAGAGTTTTGCCTACCTTCCTGCTACAGTTTTAAAGAAAGATGGCACGTTTCATAATAACCATGGAACAGTGATAGTATGTTTTAGGGGATAGTACAGGTGGATGCGATGAAAACCTTTCTCACGTGACCCTGCTAATTAATGTCTTTTCATTTTTATCTGCAATATCATCCACAGCAGCAATCCTGGGTTTCCTTTGCGTTAAACTATAAACTGCACAGGGCTAGTGTGCAGAGACCCCACAAGGGAGACAGACAGTTGGGAGAGATGTTACCTAGCAGCTCTGTGTTCTTGGGGAAACAGGGCATGCCTGTCTGGCTCACAAAAGACCTTCCCCTCCCCTAGCCGCTGTTTGAACTAAATCTGCATCGGAAGAAAGACTTACAAAAAGCAATGAAAAGACAGGGAGAGACACACCTAACCCCTGGGATAAGGACGACAGGATTAAGGAAACTTCCCTAGCCTCATTTGCATTGAAGATAAGACAAGGAGGCATCTTCATTAGCATATAGAATGGAGAGCAGAGATTCCACGACAAGAAGGGCACAGAACTCTGGGACAAGAAAAGCAGGGAAGCAGTGCATCATGGGGGATCTCTGCTTTAGATGTTAATAAACCCATGCGTGCACATACCCAGCTCAGCAGTTATCAGACCAGTTCTAATAATAAATCCTTTCTTGGTATCCACAATAGTGAAGCTCCCTAATTGCATTGTGAGCTCCCTCCAAGAAACACTGCCCATAGCCAGGAACGATCAGTTCCCATGGTAAAGCTTGAACAAAACAACTTTGATATACTCCCTTGTTTACACAGAAACAAATATAGTGTTCTCTCTTGAACCATTGTTATTTCTCTAGAAAAAAAAAACCACTCATGCTCAAGTAAGTGTTCTGATGCCTGGATTCAAAATCTGTATCAGTTCCATTGGGACTTCATCTTCTCCCGACTCATCATGCTGGGGGCTTCGCCTGTCTCCAGCACTCCGGACCCTCAGCTATCACCACCACCTGGGAACCCCAATTGATTCAAGCTTCATGGAGTGGTGAGAACCCAGCTTTCTCTCTCTCGGTATCGCCTTCTGACCCTGACTTGTGGAATCAGTTATAGTTTTCTAAACCTGACTTTATAATCAAGTTTAAGTTAGATTTAATATTATAACTGTTTTGTTTCTTTGGCTCTCCTATGGTTATTACCTGGCAATAAATAATTTTCATGATTAAGTTGGTTGCCTCTCTCTCTCTCTCCTCCCACCCGTGGGTGTTTTTTGGTTTCCTCATTCACTCTGCAGCAACGCTCCTCGTACCTAAGCTAAAAGATCCCTGAAGCACCCAAAATTCCTGTGGGGTTTGCTCATCAAGTGGGGTACTACCAGAACAATTGTAATGTGAAAATGGGGATACAGACGTACTGAACCTGGGACATATGAGGGTGGAAGCTTGGAAGTGCTGCTCGACCCAGCCTGCTGAGTCCAGGGACATATAAGTGGTCAGCTTGGGAATAATGATTAACCCAGTGCTCTCAGATGCGCTCTGTTCGTATGTGTGTGTGTGTGCGCGCACATGCGCGTGCATGTATTTGCCTGATTCTGAAGCTAGAAGCACCCAGCCCTGGGGAACCTAGGTCCTGCAGAATAGCTCCATTGCAGCAGGGAGCAGTAGAACACACAAGTGACACAAGCAGTACATTAACAGAAATACAGACCCCCCCGCCCCCAGAAGAGTAACCCTAATAAATAAGCATATCCCAAAGTAACGGGCAAAGCTGGTAACAGAAGAGGCTGCTCACGTGATTCCTTGGCCCAGCCCAGTTCCACCTTCAGGGCTGTCCTTAGCCATAGGCAGAATAGGCAGCCGCCTAGGGCACCACTAGGTCTGGGGGCACCGCTCTGCTGGGAGCCCAGACAGACAGGAAGCAGTGGAGCATGTAAGAGCAGGGCTGTTGGGTCCTAGAGAGACGAATGCAGCACAGTCTGAGAGAGGGGATTGGCTCCTGGGGTCTCTGGGAAGCAGAGAGAGATGCCTGGGGTTGTCACATCAGTCAGACTGGCCGAAGGCTGAGTGGGACTAAATTCAACGAAATAGGAAAACAGAGCAACTATGACAAGTGCAAGAACTAGAGGCCTCCTGAAGCACAGTGATAGTTTTGATAAATGACTGAACTGTACAAAGAATTAGTACACTGTCATCAGTGTGCACATGCAAATCGAGATGGACATGTAACAGTTTATTCATACCAGCAACTTGTTGATTATATATATCCTAATGTGTACATTGCCATCGTTATCTCAGGACTATTTCTGTAAACCAGTAGAACATCAGGA
>NC_133772.1:70145973-70198906 GCF_003597395.2 Chelonoidis abingdonii
AGGAAACTCCAATGGCAGGTCACTTGCGAGCAGTAGAGAACACTGTTAGTCTTCCGTCCTGCCATAGGACAGCAGTAGCTTCATGCCTGTTTGCACACATCCCATGAGTGTGTTGAGGCGGTTGACTGGTGGATCGGTGTGCAGTTGAGGATCCATCAGCACTATCCCTGCTTCTCTCTCAAGGTGTGGGGCACAGAGATTATCACAGAACTGTGCTCTTGCAGGTGCAATGGTGGTGTGATGCAACACAATAAAAAACTTCTTCTCAATTCTTTTCGCCCTCATAGGTGATGACCAGGATAATACTGCAAAAAAAAGGACTCAGGAAGAATTGTCAGGCATAAAAGGCACTGAATTTGCTTTGCAATACTTTGCCAGCCCTCTTATTCCACCTTTTCCTCAACAGTCATGTTTATTGAAATTTTATTCACCAGAATGCTTGTGAGAAGAGGAAATGTCAAACATGCACACAACCTCTGCATTTGTCCCACCATGCACTTGGCAATGCATTTGCTATGAATGCTTACAGCAAAGTGTTCTTGTAGTCATCTTGAAAGATCTTTGTGGCGGTTTGAAGTCTCCAGTCACGGAGCAGGAAACCAATACCATGTGACTTAGGGCCACAGAATGAATACGACTTGCAATATTTCAAAACAAACGTTGAAGTTTGAATGATTGGTCAGAAATGCATTAGTTGAATAGATTTGCATAAGCCATTAGAAAATCATTCGGTGATAATGAACTGGATTTTGTTAAAAGTCTTAGACTGGTCCATGATATTCACAATAGAGAATAAACTTATCTCTGAATTGTTCTCTGCCTCTACGCTTATCTCAGGTTAGATCATCAGCTTATCTCTTTGAAGAGGGAATTATTAAGTAAAAACCTTTGTAGGGAAAAAAAAAATCAATGTTGTCAAGTTTACCTTTTGTTAGAGATGAAGATGCGTGAATAATTGCTTCATGTTGCTGTAGCAACTGATGCTCTGAATTCCAGTCTGAAAACATGCACATGAGAATTTCTCAGACAAATCAGATACCTTCCTTTACACCCTTTCTGAAAGAATAAAAAGACCCTTATACCTTTCATTCCCTGTTGGGGTTGGAGTGTTTGCACAATAGTATGTCTTAGTGTTAATTCAATTGTTTGGCGCCTAGTTTTATCTGATAAGGGTCATCATATGTATTCAGGTTTGATCTGATAGCTTTTCTCTAGCACTGCATTGCAAAGATTAACAGATTTATCCTCACAAATCTTGTGGGTAGGAAAGTGCTATTATCCATTTTACAGATGGGGAACTGAGATACAAAAATCACATAACTTGCCTAAGGGCACATATGAAGGCTGTGGCTAACCAGAAATAGGTCCAAATCTCCTGACTCCTAATCCAGTGCCTTAACATAAGGCGAAGGTCAAGCCTAACTCTAATTGTGAACCAGCTTTTACGAATTTGAAAACCAGACTCTGAAATAGAAAGACAAAAAAATGGATATTGTTTCCCTAAGATGAATCTATTCGGACATATGCTGGTGGCTGATGAATATCATGAAATTAAATACTATAGCATGCCCTGGGTTGTGAAAATGCTTGCATGTTGACTTCGTGTCTTCTCCTTCTGTGAATTCCGCAGTAGGAAAGTGGAGCCACTGTGACAAGAGCAGAGAATCAGAGAGAGTAAATTTCTTGTAACACTGAACAAGGAACTTTATTACAATAAAGAAAGTGGTATTATTGCTCTGTCTCCTTCAGCTCATTGCAGAGTTGTGGCCTACCTTCCTGCTACAGTTTAAAGAAGATGCACGTTTTATAATAACCATGGAAACAGTATAGTAGTTTTAGGGTGATATTGTGACTGTAGGGGTGTGTGGTGTGTGTTTTGAGGTGTGCCGTGGGTGTGGTTTATGGTATGGGGGAGCGCGGGTGTTGGGTCACGACCTGGTGCAATATGATGGTGTTGTCTGGCAGGGAGGTCTGCAATGTGAGGGTTGCCCACGTGGGTGAGTTGCGGTGTGTGTGGGTCCTCAGTCGGGCTGGGGGGGTGTGGGGTGGTCGGCGGTGTTGCGTTAAACCTATAAACTGCACAGGGCATGTGGTGCAGGAGACCCCACAAGGGAGACAACAGTTGGGAGAGATGTTATCCTGAGCAGCTCTGTGTTCTTTGGGGAAACAGGGGCATGCCTGTCGGCTCACAAAAGACCTTCCCCTCCCCTAGCCGCTGTGTTTGAACTAAATCTGCATCGGAGAAAGACTTCATACAAAAGCAGATTGAAAAGAACAGGGAGAGACACACCTTAACCCGGGATAGGACGACAGGATTAAGAAACTTCCTAGCCTCATATTGCCATTGAAGATAAGACAAAGAGGCATCTTCATTTAGCATAAGAATGGAGAGCAGAGATTTCCACGACAAAGAAGGGCACAGAACTCTGGGACAAGAAAAGCGGGAAGCAGTGCATCATGGGGATCTCTGCTTAGATGTTAATAAATAACCATGCGTGCACATACCCAGACTCAGCAGTTATTCAGACCAGTTCTAATAATAATCCTTTCTTGGTATCCACAATAGTTGAAGCTCCCTTAATTGCATTGTGAGCTCCCTCCAAGAAACACTGCCCATAGCCAGGAACGATCAGTTTCCCATGGTAAAGCTTGAACAAAACAACCTTTGATAATACCTCCCTTGTTTACACAGAACAATATAGTGTTCTCTCTTGAACATTGTTATTTTCTTCTAGAAAAAAAAAACCACTCTGCTCAAGTAAGTGTTCTGATGGCCTGGATTCAAAATCTGTATCAGTTCCATTTGGGGACTTCATCATCTCCCGACTCATCATGCTGGGGCTTCGCCTGCTCTCCAGCACTCCGGACCCTCAGCTATCACCACCCACCTGGGAACCCCAATTGATTTCAAGCTTCATGGGTGGTGAGACCCAGGCTTTTCTCTCTCTCGGTATTCGCCTTCTGACCCTGACTTTGTTGGAATCAGTTATTAGTTTTCTAAACCTGACTTTATAATCAAGTTTAAGTTAGATTTCAATATTATAACTGTTTTTGTTTCTTTGGCTCTCCGTATGGTTATTACCTGGCAATAAATAATTTTCATGAATTAAGTTGGTTGCCTTCTCTCTCTCTTCTCCTCGCCACCCGTTGGGTGTTTTTGGTTTCCTCATTCACTCGATGCAGCAACGCTCCTCGTACCTAAGCTAAAAGATCGCCTGAATCACCCAAAATTCTGTGGGGTTTCTCATCAAGTGGCGTACCTACCAGAACAATCTGTATGTGAAAATGGGATTACAGACGTACTGAACCTGGGACATATGAGGGTGGAAGCTTGGAAGTGCTGCTCGACCATAGCCCTGCTGAGAGTCCAGGGACATATTTAAGTGGTCAGCTGTGGGAAACAGATTAACCCAGTTGCTCTCAGATGCGCTCTTTCGTATGTGTGTGTGTGTGCGCGCACATGCCGCCGTGCATGTATTTGCCCTGCATTTCTGGAAGCTAGAAGCACCAGCCTGGCGGACCTAGGTTCCTGCAAGAATGCTCCATTCAGCGGGAGCAGTAGAACACACAAGTGAACACAAGCAGTACATTAACAGTAATACAGACCCCCCCGCCCCAGAAGAGTAACCCTAATAAATAAGCATATCCCAAAGTAACGGGCAAGCTGGTACAGAAGAGGCTGCTCACGTGTGATCCTTGGCCAGCCAGTCCACCTTCGGGCTGTCCTTAGCCCATAGGCAGAATTAGGCAGCCGCCTAGGACCACTAGGTTCTGGGGGCACCGCTCTGCTGGTGAGCCCAGACAGACAGGAACAGGTGGTAGCCATGTTAAGAGCAGGGCTGTTGGGTCCTATGAGAAAGAATGCAGCACAGTCTGAGAGAGGGACTTGGCTCCTGGGGTCTCTGGGAAGGGGTGGGGAAGGAACTCACCTGCGAGTGTGACTCCTTTCCTGGCATGAGGTGAGGCAGGCTCGGCGGCTCTGGCCGTATCCTTGTTGGCCTCCATAATCCCGTTCTTCTTCCTGCCCACGGAGCACCCCACCTTTCTCCCTCCCCCGTGGAGCACCCTTCTCTCTCCCTCCCTCCTGGCTGCTACTGAGGAATGAAAGTGAAAGTAACTCACTTCCTTGGCAAGCAGCCAGATTGAATGGTCACACGGACTGGGCTGGGGATTGCAGATAGCATGTGCAAAAATCAGACAGGAGGTTGGGGTAGGTGGACAGATGTCCACTTCTTAGGGACAGTCCCAATTTTGGGGTCTTTTTCTTTATAGGCTCCTGGTGCCTTATAAGACAAGCCCCAAATTGGGGCTGGCCTATAAAATCAGGATATCTGGATCTGGTCACCTAGCTGGGAGCACGTCTCTCCCCCAGCGGACTGCACAGGGCAGGATGAGCTGCTGTGGCTCTATGGGTGCCCCGTCCCTGAGATCAGATGCTGTGCTTAACTTCCACATGGTCCGTTGTGCTGGCAATGGTGCCATTGGCGTGTGATCTGACCTGAGGGTTGCTGTTGCTGTTGCCACTCTGCACGCCAAGAGGTGATTTGGAGGATCTCTCTCTTGAACAGAGTTTCTCAAAACTAAAGCTCATTAAAAATGATCTCTGCTCTACAATGAGTCAGGAATGCTTGACTGGTCTTGTTATTCTTGCAATCGAACAAGACATCACTTTGTCTTTGTCATACGATGACATTATTACTGATTTTGCAGCCAAAAAAGCCAGAAAGATTGCTTTTAATTAAAAACAAATCCTTGTTTCAATACCTCTTCATAGAAATTTCCAATAAAATGGTGACAAATTAGAAAAATTATATTATTTGCATCATTCTGTCAAATCAGAATTTTTTCTATAGTGCTACTTCTTTAGTGCTAGTTCATCAACATTACAGTGTGCTTAATTAAGTTAAACTGGTTTTAATAACATGCATGTGGCAAGTTTTCCAATACTGTAAAATTATGTTTGTGTTGCTCAGAGCAAGTCAAGCAGAAGGGGCACCAGTTTAATAATCCCGCCTAGGGCACCATAAATCCTAAGGATGGCCCTGTACACCTTCTAGCCTGGTGGAGACACCTGGCCCAAGGGAGGGAAAGGAGCATATGTTCCAACCATTGGGGCAGGGACAGAGCATTGGTATCTGGGTAGAGGGGCATTGGCACAAAGGACATCAGCCACTGAATAGGCAGGGGAAGCACAGGGCACCAGCCATGAAGGAACTGCTGGGTTGCTCCTTCCCAGCCTGGAGCTAGCTTCCCCCATCTCCACACCTCGTGGCTGAATCTCAGTAGCTCCCCTCACTCCCCGCTCCTATGCCTCTGCCCCCCCATTCACAGCAAGCTTCCCCCTACCCACATGATTGCCAGGTGGGAACTAAGATTAAACCATCAAATGTACTTCATTTGAGAGTGGAGAATTAGATCCTGCAAGCTGCTGACGAACCTCAAATCCCATTGGCTTCAGGGTGAAATCCTAAGGATTTGAATCCAGAGCTGCAGAAGTTTGAACCTAGGTCACTAGGAACGAAAGTCAAATGCCTTCACTGACTGAACTTCTTTGCTAACTGTAACATAATATACTCAGAGGTTGGTGATCTTCTGGGACAAACATGATCATTTATATTTAAGTTGTAATAGCTGGGTTTGCATCAGTGTTTGACTGGTATTCAGAGGTTCAAGTTTACACTATACATCATGAAGTCTATTTGTAACTATAGCAAAAGAAAACCAGTACCACCACTTGCTTCAGCCTGTGATGACTACTGACCTCTTTGGCTCAGAGGTGAAAAGAGAAGCATGATGCACAAAGCAGAATGAAAATTATCATTATCATTATACACATTTTAAAGGCACACATCAGAGCAGTAGCTGAACACCACAAGAAACAGAGCTGGGCTGGGAGAGGAAGGAAATACCTGTTAATTACCTGTTACTAACAGGAAGCAGAAAACCAATTCATCCCACTAATTACATGCAAATTCATTTTGGCCAGACAAGTTGACCTACATTTTATTAAATGGTGGAGAGTGGTTTGGTTTCTAGTGTTTGATACAGGGACATTTCTCAGAATATTTCCTGAGAAACCCAGATTTCCTTAGCAAGTTGGGAACAAATGCATAGTATTTTCAAACATGATAGCTGATGCATTTTATTTGCAGCTTGCATTGTTGCCTCAGGCACATCTCTGCCCTTTATTGATACAAAATGCAACAGCTGTGTCACCCCCCAAGGAAACTGAATGTTTTCCATGTAGAACAGGACTGGTGCCAGCATTCCATATAGGGATTGTAAAAGCAGCAAAGAATCCTGTGGCACCTTATAGACTAACAGATGTTTAGGAGCATGAGCTTTCGTGGCTGAATACCCACTTCGTCAGATGCATGTCATGCATTTGATGAAGTGGGTATTCACCCACGAAAGCTCATGCTCCAAAACGTCTGTTAGTCTATAAGGTGCCACAGGATTCGTTGCTGCTTTTACAGATCCAGGCTAACATGGCTACCCCTCTGATACATATAGGGAGTGGACTCTCGCATGACACAGAAGGCACAAACCCAAAGATATAGCCATTAGAATTATCAAATGTACCATCATAGTTGCTTTGTGCCAGATATACAATATTACTAATAAAATTATGTACAGTATATGACTTATGAAGCAGTTAATGAAATTGTCTTTACAGAGCACACAGATGTTAAGGTTTGTGGTTATAGGCCTATACAATATCTTTGATGTTCTGAATCATTAGTGTACTCATTAAAATACGTTGGCTTTCGTCCCACATCCACAGACTAATTATCACTGTAACAGGCGTCAATCAGTTGTCATTCAAGTAAATGCTCATTCATTTCCCATGTACTGTATAGTGTGTCACCATGGTCAAGATTTATTATCCTTACTTGCAAGAGATTTGCAACCTGCATAGCTTGATTTCAAGGGATGTCTGGGTCTATAAAGTTGTCAGTTGGAACAACTTGAAAGATACTGACAAGTAGACAATGCATCTTTTCTTTAGGGACATATTTTTATATTAAAAATTAAGAGGATTTGGTTTTAAATGAGAAAACACAGAACTTCAAATCTATCCAAATTAAGTGCTGGATTGAACTTCAATCTTCCTCTAAGAACCAGGGGTTGAGAATTTTCCAGAACACTCCTGACTTCTTCCTTCAAGTCCTGATCTTTATTAGGACACCAAACCTCCCACTTTGAAAATGAATTTATATGATAGCAATTAAAAAACACAACAAAGATAAATTCACGAATCTGTAGTCCTCAGTACTGGAGAACTTTCTGTTGGAAATATTAAGCAGTAGAGCTAAGCAGATAATTAATTTCATTTTGGTGGCTGAATTAAAACCAATCCCCCTGCACTCCCCAGCAAAACAAAAAAATAAAAATTGTTTTGTTTTGAAACAAAACTGATTTTTTTTTGTTTTTTTCTCAATGAAACAAAAAAATGAAAAATTAATTTTAGGTGAAACAAGGTATTTCATTTGACTTGAAATTTTTTGTTTTCACTTTTTGTGTCTTGTTTTTGTTTTGTTTTGTTCTCTACTTTTTGTTTAATTTTTTGTAAACAAATCGAGCTAAGTTTCCAGACAAAACATTGTTTCTAAGTGATTGCAGTGACTTTTGAATTTTATTTTTTTTATTCAAAACTACATTTTTGTCTAATTTAATATTCCACTGGAAATCTTCACCCAGATCTACTCAGCAGTCAGTTCTTCCTTGAAGAACATTACATCCACAAGATCTTCAGGTAGTTTCAAACTTGAATCCAGCTCTAAATTTCCAAATGGTCATTATCTTTCAAATAAGCTGAACCAAAACTCTGTATCTAAAAAATCTTGTACTTTGGAGTGTTGGAAATATGCATTTTGAGTGTTATATTGAGGTAGAGGTGTAATTCACAATATGCATCATGACTTAAATTGTGTTTCTTATCTCTGCAAACATATTACTCTTCCTGAAGTCCTTGCTCAGTTTTAGAAGACAATGGAATGGTAAGGCTTGACATGCATGCAAGTTCTAACATCTCTCTTCCATTGATAACCCAATGAATGATGGATCCATCAGTGAAAATTATATGGATAAACTGATCTGACTGGCACTGTGTTTCCGAAGGGGCATGGGGTGGGAAAATCTTCAAACCGAAAGCAACTGATGTCTTATGTAAAAATCTGAAAAATACTATTTGGAAATAATTCTGCTTATGTATCATAGTCACTATTTTCTGAGGTATTGTCTTCAGTTGTCTACATTTGGTCACTAGGCACAGTTGCATGGAAATAGGGAGTTTCTTTGAGATCAGAAACTTGTTCCCTATTAGAAGTTAAACTTTAACATTTATCCATATTAACGGATGTGGTGCCACAAACCAGGAGATATGACTTCAGATGGTGAATAACTGGTAATGAGCCAATTATAGATACCAGGAAGGAAGAAAAACTTCTCAGGATATTACAGAGGGATGGAGCAAAAATTAAAACGAGATGGGCAAGGTTGAGGTTGAATATGAGGCTATACATTTCCTGACAGTAAATGTGATAGCATTAGGCTCTGGAACAGTCTTCCAAGGGAAGCAATGGAAGTCCCCATCAATAGTGACATTTAAAATTACATTGGATGTACCTAGTTCTGACCTGTGGGATGAATATACTGTGATATCAATCCTGCTCTGCTGGATTAGGGACCTAATTGGTATTTTTCATCTCTCATTTGTATAAGAGAGATATAGAGAAAGTGATTGTACCTTTTACAACACAGTCCACACAGTATATAAAGTCCAAATTCACCCCTTCCTGGGGTGTGGCTTTAACGAACAAAACAATAATAAGAGAACATAGGCCTTGTGTACACTAGAGAAATGTATCAGGTGAGTCATGGTCCCCTTACATCGTGAGAGCTATAAGAGACAGATATGCCTGGAATGATTAATAATTATCAATGCATCCTGGAACTAAAATGTCAGAAATGCTATCCACCTCTGTTTACTCCAGAATAGGGTCCACTTAGTAAAGAAAGCCACCTAGGAAGTAAAGACAATATGAAAATGATTCACTTTGTGAGAGACAGTTTGTCTAGGGATGCACAACTCAGCTAAACCAAGTTCCGTTCCCCAAGTATGGAGATTAAGGTTGCTAAATAAGTGTATTGTTAAAAACTCAGGAAAGAATCTCTCATAATTTACACATGGATATAACTAGTCTCTCTGGCCTGACCTAGCCCAAAAGGTGGCCAACCAGAGTAACACAGTGCTTGCCTACATAAAGTGGCCCAAGAGATGGGTGGGGAAGCTGCGAGTGTAAATCCATTATGAACAGTTTACTGTTACCACATGAAGTCCAGTGCATATGTTTTCACTTCAAATTATAAACTGTACATTTGTTTGCATTATGAACCAAATAAGCCCTGGATAATCTGTTTTGTTCCTTCAATATGTCTTTCACCCCCAATTAGAAGATATACATCTGTCTGCCTTGTGAATCAGATAAACCATCTCTCTCTATGTGGATAATGCCTCTTGTTCTATTGTAAGGCCTAAAGGCTGTGAAATGCTCATATACAATCAAAGAATGTATGGACTATGTCCCTTGATTTAGAAGGCTAAGAAACTTTCGTTTTGTTTGTTGCACTGTAGCAGTGATAGGAATTGTACAGCACAAGGAGGAGAAAGGAATGTTAAAAGATATAAAAGCACCTAACTTTGGAACGTTAAGAGAAATTTCTTTAAAAATAGCATTCCAATAAATAGTCTGGGCTAACAGTGAAATACAATCCACAAATTTAACCACATATTAAAAATTCCTCTGACTAAGTGAAGCATAGAAGAAATTTGTCATATATCAATGCCATCTGCTGGATACCAACAGAAGCAGCAGAGAAATGAAGTGAGCTGAAAGCAATTTGGAAAGCGTTCCATTAGAAAATAAGATTGCCCTCCTCCATGGGACCCCAAAACACAGTATATAACTTTGAGGCCACCACAGACAGCCTATGCCCTCCTCCAAGGCTACAGGTTGAAGCACAGTTGACCAAACCCACAAAGAAGCTGCAGAATCCAGAAGTGCTACTGATACTTGGACAAGTCCAGTGGAAAGGATTAACAGAACTAAGAAAAAGTGATGAGATTTCATTTCAAAGATTGTATTCCTGCTTCTGGGTCTTTAACATAAATAACTGAAAGTTATCTTGTTGACTCTAAACTATAGTGAGACCTCAAGTAACCATATTGTGGATTTTAGCTCAATAATAGTATGCACTGGGCTCTCCTTTGTAAGTCCAAGAAGGTTGGTCTAAGAAAGATTTAAACAGTAACTTTAAGCAATTGCTTTTGATATTTTAAACTTGTCCTTTTCATACCTTACTAATCAAATAGCAGGGAGCCCACTTTTAAAAGTCCCATTAAGACAAGTGCATCTTTACTCCTTGGAGGTACTAGAAGCATAATAATCATACTTTAAGAGGTACTAAAAGATTGATAATTGATTATTATAAGTAAATATTAAGAAATATTGGTAATTTGCATTGCTACATGGTATAACTGGTAAACCTGTGTATGACAATTTCTTGCAAGACTGTATTTGTGTGTTCAGTATATGCCTAGAATGTTTAGTGTAGCTAAAGTTGATCTATATATGTATTTGGATGAATTAATAAACTTTTGATTGGCTAATGTGTGCTGATTGGAGGAATACTGTCCAAGGTAAAAGCTGACCTAAAGAGAACCTAACATTAAAATTAGTAAGCTAACTCTCCTTGGACTCAATAAGAAGGGGTTATCTTAATTAAATTCCATTCCAATATTGGCTAAAACATTTATCAAATTGGCAAATCTAGTTTTTTATTTCAGCTTTAAAATCTAGCTGGCACCATGGCAAATTCATAAAATTGACCCACATTCACACTTACAATGTGTTTGCTGCACACTTTATGTGCACACCCAAAGTGGTCCCAATGGTAGGCACGCATGCCAAAAACCATTCAGGTTAAACTATCAAGGCTAATTACTACATCAGGCTGCACCATATTACTAGCCATGTGGACAGAGACTGCTGATATAACAATACCAGCAGTGCAAACAGACACCCTACGGTTGTCCCACAGCGCACCAGTAGGCTTTCAAAGTCTCCCAGAATCCATTGCTTCTGGGACCTCAGCCAGGAGATGTGGGAAACATACTCAGAGGAAAGAGTGGCCGTAATGGTGTGAGCACAGACTGCTAATGTGGGCACAGGAGCAACTGCATTGGTTCTTAACTCACTGCACTACTGGTATGTATGATACTATCCTATTGGTTCAAGTAGAGAAGGCCTTATTGCCTAGTGTAGAAAAACTCATAAAGATCATTTCAAACCTTCTCCCCAGCTGTGGCTGCTTCTTTGATTCTTCCTTCAGGTCTGCTCAGTGCATACTATAGGTCATCTCTAGAGGCCACTCCCACTTTCTGTCTGTGTGTGTGTGGGAGTAATGATAATGACTCACCTGCTCTGAGAGTCAGCAGAACCCACTGCACCCTTTCCTAGCAGTATCAACACCCTCTGACAGAGTGGAGTCATTCACATAAACATGAGCAGCCTATTATACTGACCTTAGAGAGACAAAGTAGGTGAGCAATATCTTTTATTGGACCAACTTCTGTTGGTGAACGAGACAAGCTTTCAAGCTACACAGAGCTCTTCTTCACCTAACCAATTATCTCCACAGAGAATAGAGCATCCATCAGAAAAAGCTGTTTTGACTAAATAATTTTTTTAATTAAGTCATATCAATGTTGACAACATTTACATAAAAAAGGTGTCCAAACCAAACATTTTGTTTTAGAAAATTTTGTTTTGGAAAATTTTTGAAATGTTCTGGTTTTTCATTTTTATATTACTTTTGTTATTTTTTACATTATTTCATGACTTGTCAGTAGTACATGATTTTACAATATGTAATAATGACAGAATAGTTGGAACTTTTGATTACTTTATTTTATATTTATTTTATTTTTACAGTAATTTATTTTTAAAATCATTAAGGACAGTCGGTACTTAATACCAACTGAAATATCATATCTTATTTTCTAGATCAAAGTATCTCCTGTTTGCATTGTAATGAAACAACTTGATGTTTTGAACAATAAATATTCTTGTGTTAACTTGGAACAATTTTTTTAGGATAGTGCAAACAACACTACTTAGTTCAATGAGTTCTGATATTCTTTTCTTGGAAATATTATGACATGTCAGAATATGACTTGGCATGATGACAGAATATTCTGTACAACTACTCCTGAAATGTCACAAGAATATAAGAATAATAAAAAGTATAATATAAGAATAATGAAAGTAATATAAAAATGGGAGGAAACCATAAAATAAATTTCAAATTAAAATTTTGTTTTCAAACAAAATTGCAAAGTTTTCCAAAATAAAATTTTCCAAACTGAATTTTTTGGGGAATTTCCATTTTGCAAGAAATTTTGAAAACAAATTTTGCAGTGTTGACATTTCCTGCATAACACAAATTCAGAGTTTCAGCCAGCTCTAAAAGAGGATATTTTAAAGTTTCCTATGACGAATCAGTATGTAAATTAAAGATTGGCCTAGAGCTTTAAGGTCCTGAGACAACATTTGCAAAGATCAGGGCTGTTCAGATCCAAGGATTTGGTTTGGTCCATTATAAAAATATGGGCAGGATGCAAAGTTTGGCTCTGTATCTGACTCCCTCAAAATTCAGTGCTGTGGGCTTGTTCATTTTTGGGTCTGATTTGTCAGCTGCGGAATAAGAATGAAGTGACTTCAGTGGGAGTTATTCATTCTCTGTCTATCTCTCACTCTCTCTTCCCACAGATCCACTGCCATGTGCCATCTGCTAGACAGGGCTGGTTTTAGGGGGAGTGCAAGCAGGGCAGTCACCCTGGATTCTAACTTCCGGGGGTGCCAGATTGCTACGCCACTCAGCTTTTTGTCTGTTTTGCTCTGCTGTGATTAGCTGGCCACTTTTGCTCTGCTGATTGGCTGGCCATGCTGTTTTTTCCCCCTCCACCACTCATGAGAAAGGGAACGGGTGGGGGCCCTGAAAATATTTTCTGCCCTGGCTGGCAAAATGATAGGACTGTTCCTTTTGCAAGAGCTATTGTAGAATAGGGATGGGAGAAACGAGGGAGAAGATTTTTCTTTTTAAAATAAATCAAGCTATGAGCACTGAGTAATGCAACGTTCAAAGTAACTTGGCATAGTGGATGATGAAATGCCAGCTCCCTGCCAGTGCTTCATTGCAGTATCTTGTACTCTGTTCCAATGGTAATTTTCCAGGATTTAATAATGAGGTTGGTAAAAAATAAACAGAAAATAATCCTCTGGTGCTTGCTGATCAAACAGTCCTTCCTTGTGTTATACTAATAAAATGATACCAACAGGATCTTGTAAGAGGGACAAGGCAAAATGCCACGTTTATTGCAAATACAACAAAATTGACAGCTGTTATAATTATTCATACATGCATACATACACACACAGAGAGGTTCTGCTCCTTAGGTTAGTAGTGACAGGTATTACAGCAGTGACAAACTTGGGGATTTTATGGGACTAGTGTAAAATCCTTATTCAGTATTGTAACACTGGTCTCAAGGCTGTTCATGCATCAGTCTCACTTCTTGCTGACAGAGGAGGTACTAGAGGGGATGAAGGGAATGCTTAGATATATGTGACAGTGGGTCACTATATGCTGTATATAACTCTATATCTACGACTTATTCTGTCCTTTGAACTAGCTGGTAAAGTTTAAATATAATAAGTAAAGAGTGTAATGTTTCAATTTCACTATACAAACAAATAAGTGTACTTGAAATTCCCTGGAATTTTAAAGCAGTTAATCATAAACCTGATATTTGCATAGCAGTGCCACTGAACATTGTACTGATACTGAAGATGGTATGAACTCATTCAGGAATATTTGCCTGCTGTAGCATACAAGGGTGAAGCTACTTACTCAGTGCAGGCTGAGTAATTCAGAGTCCAAATGCAATACCCTCAAAATGAGAGAAAGAGAGCATGCTGCAAGAGAGTGTGTGTACCCTTAATGTTATCGCATGGATCCATTTGATCTGCCATGACACCCCAAAGATCTGCTCTGGCAGGATCCCGATGGGCAGTGTTAAACATAAAAAGTCAAATTTTTAAATCTCATTTGTACCAGTGCAATTCTTAGATAGCTCCATCAACTTTAGTAGAGTTACTCTAGATTCACACTGTAGTAAAATGTGATCAGAATCTGATCCAAATTACTAAGATCTCCGAGGCCTGCTTGACTGCAGTTCCAAAATCAAAATCTGTGAATAAATCCATTTTGAGTGCACCCAGCTCATCACGTTTATGCATGAAAACAGATTTACTCATAATTGATAAGAGCACTGGTAAGGTGACCTGTTGAAATTCAACTTAAAGCTGCCTCCTTTATCTTTCCCATCCGACCCTCACTCCTTTTTCCCTTCCTATTCCTAATGCTCTACCTTAGTGAGCCTTTCCCATAAACTTCACCTTCTGTCCAACCTTCTTCCCCTGTACTTCTCCTTGGTCCCACCAGTTGTCCTCATATCCTTTGCTTCACTTTGCACCCACTCCTATCCTCAGTGATTCTCCTGCTTCTTTCCCCCATCCAACTGACTGCTTCTGATTCCCTTCCCTCCCTGTTCTGCTCTCTTTTCCCCACCTTCATAACCATTCAGGCATGTGATATTGATGCACACACAGAAATAAGTCTACCGATGCTGTGAAAAGTTCTCATACACAACTCACACCAGGGGACAAACTATATCATATGCTTGGCCACCCATCGTTCTGGCCTCCATTCCCTACATGTAGATACTTGGGCTTGGGACCCATGCCTGTGGAAATGGTGATATAAATTCAGCCTCACTGATCTAATCCATGGGTGTGTGTAGTTCAGTGTTCCCTCCAGTGGACACCTCCACACAAGCTTGTTGCTTTGTAACCAGTCCTTAACTCCTGTATAAAAAGTCCCAGGTTTTTTGGATTCAGATGCTCCAACTACTTCATATCCTCTGTGACAAAGTTCCTCCTCTACTCTGGTGGGTCCTGCGCTTATTGGCAGGTTTGCTCACCTCAGTAATCTTCCCCACAGTCTGGGTCAACTCCTCCTGTGTCTGATCAGGAGTTGAGAGGTTTGAGGGGAACCCAGGCCCACCCTCTACTCCGGGTTCCAGCCCAGGGCCCTGTGGATTGCAGCCTGTCATATGCCTCCTGTAACAGCTGCATGACAGCTACAACTCTCGGCTACATTCCCCATAGCCTCCTCCAAACATCTTCTTTATCTTCACCACAGACCTTCCTCCTGGTGTCTGGAATGCTTGTACTCCTTAGTCCTCCAGCAGCGCAGCCTTCACTCTCAGCTCCTTGTGCTCTTGCTTCCCAGTTCGTCACACACACTTCCTCACCTCTGGCTCCCCAGCCTGACTGGAGTGAGCTCCTTTTAAACCCAGGTACCCTGATTAGCCTGCCTTGATTGGCTGCAGGTGTTCTAATCAGCCTGTCTGCCTTAATTGGTTCTAGCAGGTCCTGATTACTCTAGTGCAGCCCTGCTCTGGTCACTCAGGGAACAGAAAACTACTCATCCAGTGACCAGTATATTTGCCCTCTACCAGACTCCTGTAAGACCTGTGGATCCTCCCCTTAGGCTGGGGGGAGGTCCTTTAGAAGTGGGCGGGCTTTGCCCCCCCACCCCTGGGATGCCAATAGGACCAGACTCCTGTACCCACTGGTCTGGGTCTGTCACACCTCATGCACACTAAGAAATGTGCTAGTGCACCCTGCCACCCAATCACAGCTCCATTTCACCAGAGCATATGGTAGCCTTGCTGGCAATGTACATGATTGTAGTATAGGAAATTCTCATATTCACACACCCACACTTCTTATCTCTATCCCCCAGGAAAAGTTTTTATTCCTATTTTTATATGACTCCTCAATTTGCTCTTATAATGGATTACTGACATCTTCATAGCCTATTTTCCATACCTGTCAATTTGCTACTGAGCCCGTGCATAAAAGGAATCACACGTGGACTAGAGATGAGCCATAACCAGAACCTCTGATCTGATTATCCCTGAACATTAAGAAAGTTGGAATCGTCTGGATCCAAATTTTGGAGTTGCTCCTCTATCTTTATAATGAGCCAGAATCCCCACAACCCGACATCCCTGAACTTTGAGAGGTTTGATTTGTTATGAAGATGGATTTGGATCTGAACTCTGCAGCTGGGACCCATCTGTCCTTCACTAGACTTTCTAAAAGGCTTGGATTGTATGTCTTATACTAGACCCCAGTGTGCCACCAATAAAACATCCTGCTACCTTTAGGAAATCAGAGATCCCATGGGGGCTATTTGAACTTGCATAAAGACAGAGCACAAACTTCTTTCTGTAGTTATATTATGCTGAGAGAAAGAACCACAGGGTCATATGAGTATCTGTGTCCTTCCTGGTCCTAGTGGTGCAGTGCCCTGAACTGTGTGTCTGTCAGCAAATACTCAAGGTCTGCTGTTTGTGCTGTTTTGTTTATCTTGGTATCTGCATTTATTACAAGATAAACAGATTTTTAAAACAGGCCACAAAGAACACTAAAAGGCTTGGTTTGACTCTAGGAGAGTCTCTGTGTGTCCTAAGAGATTCAAATACGAGGCAGAAAAGCCCTTGGATCATTTTGGTCCTGGGATTGTTTCCTACAGTATATTTTCAAGAACTCGATCTAAGATAGAATGTAATGCCTGAAGTCTTCCTCTGGCTTCCACCCCTTCCTTTGGGAGACTATTCCACAGTCTAACCAATTTTTCTTCATATTCCCCTTAATTTTATCCCATTAGTTCTAATGATACCATCTTTGTATCACTCCAAACAATACCTCACCTTTCTTGCTGTTTACATCCTTCAGGTATTAACAGATTATTGACCATTTTCTGCTTGGCTTACTTCTCACTCAGACTCAGATTTTAAGGTCAGAAGGGACCATCATGATCATCTAGTCTGACCTCCTGCACATTGCAGGCCACAGAAGCTCACTCACCCACTCCTGTAACAGACCCATAACCTCTGACTGAGTTACTGAAGTCCTCAAATCACGATTTAAAGACTTCAAGTTACAGAGAATCCACTATTTACACTAGTTTAAACCTGCAAGTGACCCATGCCCTATGCTGCAGAGGAAGGCAAACCTCTCCCCACTCCCCCGAAGGTTTCAGCAAATCTGACCCAAGAGAAAATTCCTTTCCGACTCCAAGTATGACTATCAGAGCCTGAGCATGTGGGCAAAAGCCACCCGCCAGACACCCGAGAAAGAATTCTCTGAAGTAACTGAGAGCCCTCCGCATCTACTGTTCCATCATCAGTCATTGGAGATATTTGCTGCTAGCTTTTGCAGATCAGCTATATGTCATTATAGGCAGTCTCATCATACCACCCATTCCATAAACTTATCAAGCTCAGTCTGGAAGCCAGTTAGGTTTTTTGCCCCCCCACTGCTCCCCTTGGAAGGCTGTTCCAGAGCTTTGCTCCTCTGATGGTTAGAAACCTTCACCTAATTTCGAACCTAAACTTGTTGATAGTCAGTTTATAGCCATTTGTTCCTGTGTCCAAACTGGTGCTTAACTTAAATAACTCCTCTCCCTGATATTTATCCTTCTTACGTATTTATAGAGAGCAATCATATCTCCTCTCAGCCCTCTTTTGATTGGGCTAAACAAGCCAAGCTCATTGGGTCTCCTCTCACAAGGAGGTTTTCCATTCCTTGGAACATCGTAGTAGCCCTTCTCTGTACCCGTGGAGACACCTCAATAAATTAATGGGACTATTTGCCTAAATAAGGGGAGAAGCATTTGGCTTTTAAGTGTCACTTAGCTAAGCTATACATATTTATGGCATAAATGGGCAAAACTCCACTTAAGTCAATGGAGCTGGACCAGTTCATACTAGCAGAGAATTTCCCCCCCCCCCCCATAACCTTTACACAGAAATCATTCCCTGCAGACCCCATAATTATTTTTTTGTTGCTCTTCTCACAGATCAAAAATATTTTTGACCAAATTTTTGATATTGGGGGAGTTCCATAACGGCACACTTTAGTCTCGGTAACGGTACCTTAGACTCTGTATTGTTCTTATCTCTTCTGGGGACTATTTTTTTTTTTTTTTTACACAAATTTCCCACAGTTTCTACCCTCAGTTCAGCTCCACCACTGTGAGCAACAAGAGGAGCCTTAGCTCTATCCATAGGGATACAACTGTGTTTTTATACTCCGTTGATTTGATCTGTACACTGTGGGTAATGAACAAATAAAGAATAGACCTACTGCCTCTCTAATGTTTGCATTTTTCCTGCAATATTTGTATAAGCCCTTCAGCTTCCCCTTAATCCTACTTGCTCATTCTGCGCTTTTGCTGCCCTTATCTTTTCCACAGAAGACTCAAGTCACTCTGAATATTTCTGTTTGGTTTTCACCTCACCCCTGTTCTATTTCTAATAGCCGTTGTGCTATTGTTATTTTGTATTACTTTGGCAAGGTTTTCCTTTGAAAGTGACTCTCATTGTAGATGCACATTAGCAGCCCTCCCCAGTTGCTAGCATTGAGCTCTGGGCACAGGAGTGCTGCTGCTGGCTGTGGGGCTAGTCAAAGAACTTCTGTTCCTCAAGCTGCAACCCATATAGGAGGGACAATGGGATTGAGGATGGGGCTCCCTTCCACTAGCACTTTGTAAAGGAAAAGAGGTGCCTGGGTGTCACACTAGCTGCAGGGGAATGGAATCACCGGAAAGCAGGGAGCTGCTAACAAAGCCAGAGTAACTTTAGTCAAGTGATCTTATAGGGCTTGTCTACACTACCCTGCAGTTTGGGCTATGGGGTGTAGATGGCAGTGCACGCCAAATTGCTGCGCTGTAATTCCCCTGTGTGGATGCTGTTGGTGTAACTAAAAGGTATCTAGTTCATGTTAACGTAGTCCCCATCAACCCGGACTATGCTAATATATCCACAGAGGGGAGTTACAGTGCAGCACTTTGGTGTGCACTGCTAGTCACACCCCCATAATCTTCACTGTAGCACAGGATAGGCATAGCCTATGTCATGGTGCCTATTAGCATTTCCATAACCCTGCCCTGTACAGCACAGATGCACTGGGGGCAGGAGATGGGAAGAGGGGGAGAGGCTGCAGGGCATACTCCTGCCCTGTGCGCAATCAAACAGCACATAAAACCTTATGTACAAAGGTCCAATCCTGCTTCTTTTCAAGAGTTAGCTTTCCAGCTAGATCATTTTAAAGTGTCAGCCTTGCTGGGGTATCAATATCCCACACAAACAGTCCCTCCCCAACTAATTATCAACACAGTGTCTTCTGCCCACCCTGAGTGCCTCTGCAATTCCACTCTTCTCTCAGAGTAGTGGGTTCCCAGGCTTGTGCTCCCCCAACAGAATGCAGAAACCCCCAAATAAACCAAACACAACTAAAACAATTCTATCCATCTGGGCTTGAGCTTTTAGTTCTACCATTTTCTCCCCAGCTCCCTCTTTCTGTTGCAGAATACCTACCCCCTCAAGCTACTTTCCTAGAGCCTTGTCCCTTTCCCAGGGCCTTCTCGTTTACAGTTTCCTCCTGGTTCTTTCCCCAGAGTGAGGGAACTCAAACTCTTACCCTTGCCCTCTTGGGCCTCTCTATTTTGTACCCTCCCTTGTAGCTTTCACTTCCTTCCTTTAAGATCCAGCTCCTCCCCAGCTGGGTCTGATAACAAACCAAGCCCAGGACAGCTCCAGGTGCAGCAGGGACAGCTAACTGAGCTCTCAGACTCTTGTTAACCCTTTGTTCACCTGTGTGGGATTTACACCCCATCACAAAGGGGACAAGATGTGGTCCACTGTAATTCATGCCCTTTAAAGGAAGTCAGGATCTCCATCTCTGCCTGCTCTTTGGCCCTTTCCCTCTTCCCTTCTCTGTGCTGATTTGTCTCTCTGATCATTCAGGTGTATGTACTTTATGCAAATATGGTGAGGATGATGAAAGCATTAGTAAAAATAGTTACTGGTAGGATGCAGATAGGTGGAATGCAGATAGTTAGACCTTGTGATGTGAGTGCCTGGAG
The DNA here is from genome assembly GCF_003597395.2 of Chelonoidis abingdonii. NCBI lineage: Eukaryota > Metazoa > Chordata > Testudines > Testudinidae > Chelonoidis > Chelonoidis abingdonii. The sequence goes on from NC_133772.1 coordinate 70,166,098, forward strand.
AAACCTTGTAGATGCTTGGCCTACTTGCAGAAGTTCCAGATCATATCATATTATATCAGTGTGGGGGACTGTAAGGTCTGGTTTCAGTACCAAACCCCTTGTGTTGCAACTTGAGGGTGGCATGCCTCAGAGTGCTAGATGTCAGTGATATCTTCCTCCACGCAACTTTCCTAGAATGGTAGGAATCAGTGTGAAAAGGCCTGGTGTCAGATGGTAGTAAAGGTGAGAGGTCTAGCCTAGCTACAGATCATCATCCCAAATAATATCTGTATTCTCTTATCTGCTTCATCTATGCTGAAACAGATCAGATTACATTTTAATACATTTAAGTGATTTTAATGCTGGTGAAAGATGCTAGACTGACAGTTCCAGAGACTGAAATCCTTTGTTTACCTACATATCAGGCACAGCACAAGCAGTAAATGTGCAGATTCCCCCCCACATCATCCTGACAATATACCTTAAAACTAGTACTACCTCTAGAAGTAAAAGGTTAGTTCATTCTCTGTGCCTATTGAACCTTGGCTCCTACATCAAGTATGCTCATCAGCACCAGTTGTGAAGATGGTTTTATAATGCATACAAGCAACTGGATTGAATTCAAACCACCCCAGACTTATTTTGCAAGTCACTAAACAGTCTTTACATAATAATGCTTCATACATCTCTTGTGTTTTATGCACACAAAAGAGTTAAACCTCCTGCATATGTTATTTTCATGTTACATCCACTTTTCAGATTGGGAGACAGAGGTACAGAGAGATTAAGTGACTTGTTCAAGATAGCCTGTAGCAGAGCCAGGAACAGAACCCAAGAGTCCTGACTCTCAAACCTGAGCTTTACATACAAATATCAACTCTGTTGAGGGTTCTCACCCCTATTCATCTGTGTCCAGAGATGAACTAGTGAAAGCTTGGTGGGCCTGGTCCAAAACTCATTGAAATAAGGGAAAGTATGCTGATTGTCTTCAATGGGGTTTGGATTAGACCCCTTAATAAAAATGTTTGAGTCCCTGTGACAGCCAACATCTCCAGCAGGGGACAGAGAAGGCCTGTTAGACCTTACAGTCCCCCACATTGATATAATTTTATTCTGAATGAGAGCTATTTGCTGGACTTAGAAGGGCAAACACACATCTACAATGACCTGCTTGCACACACACTTGGACACCTGTGGTGGGATTCAGAAGGGGGATTTAAGCACCTGCCACTTCAGGTGCCTAAGTCCAATATTTAAATCCACAAAAATGTGGCTCAGCTGTTTCCTAACTTATTATACTCTATGGGTGCCTAAATTTCCACTTTTAAAGTCCCCTAGGTGCCCAAATTTTTGCCAGTGGGTATGCACACACCTACCTCACTCCTGACAGCATGAAGCAGCTTGATACCAACTCACATTTAGGGCTGGTGGGATTCACAAACTAGGCATTCCCCCACCGATCTTGTCTGTGGGGCCTGATAGATAGGCATGTTCAGGGGCCATCTTAGGTTTATCTGCACTGCAGCTAGAAATGAGCCTCCCAACCTGGGTAGACAGACCACTAGCTTGGCTTAAGCTTTCTTCTTCCCATTATCCCACCATCTGGTGTCAGGTCCTTGTGCAGGCATTTGCCATCTTCATCTGTCTCTGGTGGCATTAAGGTTCACCTGCTTACCTTCATCTTTTGTACAATTCATACTTTGCTTTCCTGGCTTTTGTTGGGGTCTCTTTCCTACCAGCTACTCCTGCGATGCTATGTTCACCAAGTGTTCTTCATTCTTCCTTTGCATGACTCTGAACCTGTGATTTTGTCAGCCACATCACAGACTTTGACTTCTATCTTAGTGCTTTCTTTTTAAAATCTATCCCTTTTTATAACTTTTTTTATTGCTTGAACATTTCTTGTCTTGAACACTGGTAGGCATTGAATCTGTCATCTCTTTACCACCAGGCTTCTGCACTACACAGTCTTGGGGATGCATTACTGTTCCATGCCATTAGACTTTCAATCTCAGTGGCATATGTCTGTCATTCACAATACCTGAGATGTAACTCCATTCTCTTGTAGCATTCTCCTGTCTAGACTATATCTCACATCCAAGCTCGCCATCTTCCATAACCCAGCAATCAAGGTAATTGAACTGGTCATTCTGGTTCAGTTGTGCTCCTTTAATCTCTGTGTTCAGTTTCCCTGTAGCTACTCTACTAATCTACATGACCTCAGTCTTAGGCATTTTCATATCATGCCTGCTTACCTCGTCATACCACTGGCTTACTATTTCCTCCAGGTTTTCTTTTGTAATAGCTTCTTATCTTTCCCCATTGGGTTCTTCTTGCTGATATAGTGCATCGATATGATAAATAGCTGCAGACTGAGGGCCAATCCCGATGAAATCCAACTTTCATGTCAAAGGGGCTTAACATTCCAAAATAATGTTTGAATCATTGTTTTGGGAGATCTATGTAGTACTTCCCCATAGTTATTACATCCTTAGACACTCCATGCGTGAGCAACCTTCTGTTCATTTTATATAAGCCCGGAAGCTATTCTGTTGATACTCTAGCTGCTTCTCTTGCCAAATTACAAACATGGCATCTGTGGTATCTCATCTTTCCCTAAAGCCGAACTGTTTTTGTGCAAGGAGGGATTCCACCATTCTCCTAATGTTAGCATCCAAGATGCATTCCAGTATCTTCATCCCATGTGACAGTAACTTTATCTCCTGAGAATTTCTGCATTCATGGATATTTCCCTTCTCCTGTATCAAGACCAAAAGATACTTGTGCCAATCTTTGGGAATTCTCTTGTCTCATTCATTTTATGCCTCTCTCACCCAGGACTTCACCAGATCCACCATCACCTCGTCAGGTCCTGCTGCCTTACCATTCTTCATTCTATGGACTGCATTTCTCACCTCTTCCTCCATAATGTCAGACTCAGGAACCACATTAGGATCACATGTTGGCAACTCTGCCAAAAAGGGGTTTGCCTCTGTGACACTCTGTACCTCAAAATAGAACCCTGGAACCCCCATATTCGCCACTGTTATATGATTATGATACATTACAAAATATGCTTTGTGAGGTATTATTTTAAAAAGTCTTGATCTGTTGAACCTTAATGTCCTGTTGGATTGTATGTGCTATCATTGTATGTAAGGTTATGGAGTACTGCTATAGGTGTTACTGAAATATGGTGTGAGGCTGAGAAATACTTACAGGCAACCTTTCAGTTGCAACAAAGGAGCAGCTATCCCTGGTCAGACAGGCGTTAATGGACTATCAAGGGGAATCCACTCTCCAAGAGGCATTTTGGAGAGGGCAGGTATGCAATGGGAAATGCCTGACCAATGAGGACTGCCTGACCCCCGTGTCACAGCAAGGATCTTTCTAGCAGCTGAAAGAAAGTATAAAAGAGGGAGAGTGACATCATCACTTGGTCTCCCCCCAATCTCAAACCTGGAAGACAGTCTGGAAGACAAAGACTTTGAACTAGGGAGATTGGTCCCAGACTGAAAGGGAGTCCGCTCTGCATATTGAGGAACTGTAAGCTGCTTGTAATGTCTGCTAGCGTGAGAGACTGCTTGATTCAAACTTAGTCTGTTAAAGTTAGAATTTAGACTGTGTTTCTATTTTTACTTCTTAGGTAACCAACTCTGATCTCTATGCCTGCATCTTATAATCACTTAAAATCTATCTTTAGTTAATAAATCTGTTTTATATTTTACCTGAAACAATGTGGTTTTTGTTGAAGTGCTTGGGGAATCTCAGCTCATATTACAAAGACTGGTCCATGTCCACTTTCCTATGAAGAAGTGGCAAACTAAATAATGAGCTTGTACTGTCCAAGGGAGTCTTGAGCAGTGTAAGATGGTATGTTTCTGGGATGCAAGGCTGGGGGTTGGGGTGATGCCTGGTGCCCCTCTCTGTGTGACTCATGACTGGCTCAGGGAGCATTCACGCAATTTAGCGGGGTGGGTGGCTCCACATGTTGATGGCTGAGTGATCACAGCACCTGGAGGGATTTTGCTGCTTGTCCCTGGCACAGCATTGTGTGAGATAACAATGCAGCTTAAGCTAAAGGAGCCCAGTGGTCCCACACTGTTCCAGGTTGTACCCCAAGGATCCCATCGCAGCCTCATTTAAAAGACTCTCAAAATATTGCTTCTGCCTCTCCTTCACTTGTTCAGGTGTTACTAGAAGTCTTCCCTGCTCATCCTTTACAAATGGTGTTGCAATACCACCCTCATTTGTGTCTCATTTTTGCAATGCTATAGATCTTTTTGCCAGCCAGCTGTGGGTAGCTGACAGGCTTGGTGTACAGGTTGCCTAGGACACTCTGGCCATCTTCACTGCTAATTTGGCAACTCACTTTGCTTCTTTGTATTTGGTCTCATTTGCACTCCATGGGTTCATTTCTTTTACACTCCATTTTTTTGTTTCAGATTGCTACCTGCACTTCATTGGTCCACCACCACTCCCCTGTTTCATTTGGTTTCCTCACAAAACTCTTCCATCACTGAAGTCCGTGTTCCTTTGAGATGATTCCACTCCTCTTCAGTTGGTGCCAGATCTGTTTCCGGATACCTGCTATCCTGGACTGCCAGCATAAACTTCTCTGCCACACTTCCCCTTAACTTCCTGTACTTCATTCTTGTTTCTTTCTAGCTTATTTCCCACCTTGTCCAATGCTCTGCTGCAGCTTTTACCACAAAAGGCTCGTGCTGAAGCACTAACATCTCACTCGGTATCTCTTTGCAATTCATAAATCAACTCCTCCACTGAGATTTCCTCACCAACATCAGTCTGGCATATGTTTCCACCATTGATGTACATGACCACATGACTGATTGTAATAGGGCTGCCACCTACTGCCTCCAAAACACCACCTTCTGGCCAGAGCTGCCACTGCAGTACCCTGCCTCTGTTTCCCCCTTCTTCAGTGCTTCTTAACCAAACTCCACATTCCAAAGGTAATTAAATATTCCCCACTTGGGCATCCAATTTGTCCAGTCCTTATGTCCACTGGCCATCCAGACCCCAACTCAATTTCAGTGTGTCTCTACTATTAATAGAAAATAACACAAAGTCTTTCAAAATAGAACATAAACTCACACAGTCCTCCCCCCAATTTCTGCTGGGCACAGCCTCTCCTCCCTGGGACCCTGTCATTGTGTCCCCAGCACCTCCCTCCTAGAGTTTGGCATTCTTCACTGGCCTCTCTGCTGGTGCCTTGCCCCTTTCAAACTCTTATTGTCTGCAGGTGTAGCCACACTTTCCTAGACTTTTTAAAGTTTTAAAATATAATTTCCCCCCTTCCCTGCAGCTTCCTGCTGCTTTTCTACTGGAGTCACCTGATTCTGTTGGAGCCCATTCTGAAAGCAGGGTTGGCTAGCCCTAGCTCTCCAGCTATTTTGCGTTTGAGACCATGTGGTGGGCAACACATATGTCTAGTAACCCTTTCCCTTCCTCATTCATGGTGCCTCAGGTGAAATTTCCTAAGCATATGTCATACCCCCTTCTTTTCTTGCCTGTGTGTTCATTCATATCACCCAGCACCAAGCACCCAGCACCAAGAGCAGCACCACTGGCCTCTGGTGCTGCTGTATCCACTAATGCCCACAAGTTGGAACCTCTCCTTTTCTTTATTGCATCCTTGCTGAGGTGCATATGCTGATATCACAAACAGAGCACACTCTTTAACTTGGACTCATACAGCCGGCAGTCTGTCACTTAGTCTAAAAAGTTCAGCCACCACCTTCTTCAACTCTCCTCTTACTACTGCTCCGACTCCATTATGGCCCCCTTTGTCACCCATGTAAAAGATTTTACAATTTAAGACCAACGCCTTCACTATATTCCCAGTCTATCATGTTTCCTGTAGGCACAAAATATAACTACCTCTCCTTACCATCATATCATCTACTTCCATGCCTTTACCTGTCAAACTGGATTCATTCATTGTTACTACTCTTATGGTATGGGATTTCTTTGGCTGTGCAGGCCACTGCTTTTTGTCTGAATTCGCTCCTACTGCTAGACCCCTGACTCTAGAGAACAGTTTAGGTGCCAGTCACCAGAAGTCTTACTGGGCTGGGGGTACCAGGCTGGAAGTGAACAAACTTCTGGTATAGGGCTGCGACACCCTCCCACCATTAGTAATAGTCCCTGGAAGGAAAGCATAGATTGGTCTCATCCCTCCTCATCCCTGGTATCTACTACTGCTCTTTGGTAACTTGTCAAAAGGAAGAAACTGCTTGCACAATGTATTTCAGTGTGCTAAAAGAGCAGTATGGATGTTGAGGGTTGGGTTGCAACTTGAGCTCTCAAGGCCACCCACCCTTGGGTCTGGGCTCATGTGTCTGGCCCAAGTCTCTCTTGGAACCACAGTGTTCACACTGCTACGTTTAGTGCGCTAGCTCAAGCCGAGCTACTGTAAGTTGATCTACCTAGGCTGAGAGGCCCGCTCTAAGCTGCAGTATATACATACTGTTAGAGCATATCTGCCAGATTGGGCCCTGCAGAAAACACAGCTGCTGGAAGAGGGAGTGATGGTATTTTATACAAAGTGGAACAGCTTCAACAAGAGAGATTAAGAGGAATTCACCCCAGAATATCCCATAGCCCAGTAGTTAAGGCACTCAGCTGGGACTTAGAAGAGCTGGGTTTAAGTCCTTGCTTCACATCAGGTAGGGTGTGGATTTGATCCCACATCTCCCCCATCCTGGGTCAGGGCTCTAACCACTGGGATATTGAAATAAGGGGGGCTTTTCCTCCCCCTCCTTGATTTTTCTAGAAAAAGGGCTGACCTGGCTTAGGTGAAATCCAAGTGTAGGGGGGGAAGTCTGCCTCTGGCCCAGAGTAAGGTGCTTAATGCCTTTTGAAGGTGGGACTTAGGCCCCATTCCTCTCCTCAGCATTTTCCACTGGCCAGCTTAGGCAGCTCCCTGGCTTTGGTGAATCCCTATTTTAGGCTTAATTGTCCCCATGCATTGGACAGTGAACCTTGGCACCTAAGTCAAGGTTGTGAATTCCATGGCAGCAGGGCACCTAAAAGTTCAGTGCTGCAACGCTCAGCCCTAAGTCCCCCTTCTCCCGCCTTTGTCCTGTTGCACATACATGTGCATGTTCATCCTCCTGCACATACGAGTATGTCCTTGTCCCAGAAGATATTTTTCTCATTATCTTTTCCTTCACTTAGATATTTACAAGAGTTAGAGGTGATAAGGAAATAATGGACTTAATTCTCCCTGACACTTGTGCAGCCTCATTAAGTTCAATGGAAGCCCACAGGTATAACTGAAGGGAGAATTTAGCCCATGACATTAGATCATCCAGTCTATCTCCCTGCTGACGTACGATTGTTCCTCACAGTACATTTTCTAGTGTTATTTTCAGTCTAATTTTTAATGTCCTAAGTTTCGGACATTCTTACTTTTTATTCTCCTTATTCTAATTATAAGCTGCCTATTTACCTGAAATAACCTTCTCTAAAAACAAAACAAATAAATAAAAAACAATGAGGCAGGATGGTCTTTAAAAAACAACTATAGAGCAATCAAGACCTCGTTCATTGACCGGTTTCTTTTTTGTTCTTGAGACACATGTGTAACCTGGTTAGACCTGTTTTGTTTGAGCACTGAGGTGTGAGTTGGCCGTATGCAAATGTTTGCAGTCTTTCTTTTCTTTCCTCTCTCTCTCTCTTTTTTGTTAGTGCTGCAGACCCAATCAAAAGAACAGGAAGTGACCTAAGGAATTCTCCCATTGGCTGACTAAATGTTCTGCAAAATGTTTTAAAATTAATATCATATTAATTTATCATCACTCCTGTGAGGCTTTTGAAGTGCTAACCTAGCACCTGTGTTTACTTAACACCTGCCATTCTCTAGACAGCCTTCTCATTGCCTCTGCTAAAGGATTTCCCCTTCAGAATCAGCAGCTAAATGAGGTAAGATCTTTTTAACTTCCTTTTAAACGAACACTACTGAGGATAAAAGAGTGCAGAAGTGTGCACTGGAATCACTCCCACTCAACACCCATCTCAGCTCCTTTTTCCCCACTTTGAAACTGCCACTAACCTCTTTTAATCAAAAGTTTTTGAGCATTAAAATTATAAACGCTTTTACTCTCCTGTTTTGAACCTGCGTCCTGCTTTCCTTGTGTTTAAGAACACACTCCTACTATTTGTATTTTCTTAGGTGCAGATCAGCCAGCCTTATTAACTTTGAATAGTCCCACTGATTTCAGTGGGGCTACGCATGGGAGTAAAGTTCTATACTCGTTGTGAGTAAGGTGGTCAGCGTCTGCCCCTTAGTTTTATGAGGGCGGTTTTTATAATAATGTATTTAATAATGTTTTGGGGCCTAATGGTGTCACCTTTAGTGACATTAAGTAATACTTTTATCCCCTGAGTAACTGCAGTCAAATCAGTGGGGCTACTTATTTAATAAAGTATCACTCAATGTGAGCAAGAGCAGTAGAAGCAGAGCCTTTAAAACTGACTGTTGAAATTGGCATGGAGTCTCCTTAGTGTCGCAGCATGTGTGAGCACTATACAGATAAAATGATCTCGCTGGTTTTATAGTAGTGATGGTGGTAATTACAAGGATGATAAAAAATCCTACCTAGCTCACTTTTTGCTCAGTCCTTGCTCAACTAAAACTCCCACTGGTTTCAGTTGGGGCTATATCCTGAAGTCCTTAGCCTCTTCCCACTTAAAATTCTTCACTGAAGTCAATGTATGTTCTGTGTGAGTAAGGACTGAATAAAATCTCAGTAAAGGCTTTAAGAATTCAGCTCTGAGAGTTTTGCCTGTTGTATTCCCATTGACCTGAATGACAGTTTTACTTGAATAAATATAGCGTATGCTCTTTAACGTTTAGCTCATTGCAAGTAACAGTATTTACTAAAATCTGTTGTAATATTTCAGTAAAAGAGATTGCACTGATTTTTACAGCAGGGTGGATCAGGAAATGACACTGAAAGTATAAAATAGCAGTAATACATTTACTAGTATTTCACTGCTTGAGAGAGTTGAAATATTATTTGTGGTCCTCCTGGATATATATGTATATATATTTATTTGTGTCTATACCGTATGTTTGAATTATTTTACCTAAAAAAGATCTATCACATTGCCTTTCCATCTAAGTTTAAAGCACATCCAGCTTCTTCGTTTTGTTCATGGGCTTTGGAAAACAGAAACCAGTTCGTAATGATAAGAACTATAAAATACACAACTATAGAGTAAAACTGGTTTACTTAACACTTACTATTCTAGCTTTTGGTATATGTGCCTATCTTCAATGTGTCTATCTTCTAGCAATATTTCTTTTAATTTGTGAATAGTCCTGGTGGGATAATAGATCTGTTCCAAGTGCTGTTTCATTGGTAAATTTGCTGGTAGCAGTTTAAGCCAGTTTTCTGATGTAAACTTGCGTTTTAAAGTTACCAGAGTTTGAGAACAGAAAAGACCTATTGTTAAAATAAGTCTGACAGCCAAAGAAAACAGTTGCAATTGAAGTGTTCAGACAAATATGACAAAGATGTTAAGCAACAAATCTCACCATAAAATGTCAATTTCAGCCCTGAGTTTCAATAGATTGTACAGAGCAGATTAATCCTTTGTTTTTCCCACATTGGGACATCATGAAAAATTAGGCAGTTGTGACTCAGCCCTTGTCAGTGTTAGAAAGCTTTGAGAGAGAAACAGCATTTCACAGCTAGTTATAGGATGGCAAGAGTTCATATTATTCTAGTTGTGGTGGGATCTTGTAATAAAACATGGTCCAATGAGCACTGGAAATAACAGTTTATCAATGTGTAGGAACAATCTGGTGTCATCCCAGGACATTATCTTAACATGATATTTTCTCAACACTGAACTTTTATGAGTGAAAAGAAAGTTCTGTGTCCAGTTCTGGGCACCGCATTTCAAGAAAGATGTGGAGAAATTGGAGAGGATCCAGAGAAGGGCAACAAAGATGATTAAGAGTATGGAAATGCTCTCATACAATGAGAGACTAAAAAGATTAAGGCCATTCATCTTAGAAAAGAGGCAACTAAGGAGGATATGATAGGGTCTATAAAATCATGAATGGTATGGAAAAAGTGTATAGAGAAATGTTATTTACCTTTTCACACAATAAAAAAACAAGTGTCACCTGAAAAAATTAATAGTCAGCAGGTTTAGTACAAACAAGAGGATGTACTTTTTCACACAACATGCAACTAACCTGTGGAATTCATTGTCATGAGATGTTGTGATGGCCAAAAGTAAAACTGGGGTGAAAAAAAGAACTGGAGAAGTTCATAAAGGATAGGTTCATCAATGTCCACTAACCAAGGTGGTCAGGGATAGAACCTCATGCTCATGAAAATCCTAAAATTGTGATTTTTGGAAAGCAGGAGTGGAAGATGAGTGGATCGCTCCATAATTGCCCTGTTCTGTACACTCACCCTGAAGCTCTGGTACAGGCCACTATCAGAGACAGGATATTGGACAATGGTCTGACCTAGTATTGTAGTTCTTATGCTCTTATGGACAGATAATTAGATATAGGAATTAGTGGAAAACTGAGAGAGGACAAATTCAACTCTGAAATCATTCAGTTAACTGTAGAACATCTTTCAGCTGCTTTCATTCCCAATGAATAACCATGTAAACATTGGTACTCGTGTCTGGGTGATAGAGGAAGAGGAATTTAGGATGGAGATAAAAAATTAAAAACAAAACATCCAAAATCATAGATTAACAGAAATTAGAGATAGAAAAGCTTTGTCACTTTAGGTGAGCCATTCTATCTCCTGCTCAGGCAGAACTGTTCAGTATGTTACCACATCCCACTTCAAATGATACAGTCAAAACTACGAGGACACAAAATAACGAACATAAAATAAATTAGGTGGGTTTTTTTTTCTAAAATCACGCTCATCATGCAAAAGTGAGCATCAAGGAGTTAATCTCAAAGCTGGAGACTAGTGGCAATATCTGAAGGAAATCTTTCAAGAGCGTGGAAATAACATTGCACACTTCCTGCACACATATTTGAGTCTGATCACAGAAACTCTTCCAGTCTCAGCTCTTACATTCTCATGCTATCTCTATTAAAATATCCAGACCAAGGTAAGAGCCACATCCTTTAGTCATTCCTCAAACATATCTCCCACTGACTGCAAATTATATTGATGCGTTCACCTTTTCTGCTGATGATCCTGATCATTGTGATGTTTAGGGACTCAGACAGATCTAATTGGTGCTTGAGCTCCTGAAGAAATTTAAGTGGAATGTGGTCTTTTTTAATTATGCTGGTAGCACACAATGCTACATAATCTCTGATGTGCCTTGGTTTGAAGGTGGATGGCACAGGACACAACTAGCTCACTTAATATTGGTCAACGTGCCAAGACTGAGACATAATTAAACAGCTGACCACTAACCAATGTATTTCTGACTATAACAATGTGACTCCCCTCAGTGTGATTCCCTCAGATCTTGCATTGCTCAACTTCTTTTCATGTTCCATACAGCTGAGGATTAGGTTTTCAGTTGTTGGTGAGAAGAGCATACAAGGAAAGGGATCACAGGCAGAATTTTTAATTATGAATTTTATAAATTGTTTGCTGAAAAGAAGGTTGGATCATATTATGTTAAGATGTACTTGGTGCTAAAAAGAAATGTTAGTGACTTTAATACCTGTGCAGCTTGCAATACTGCAGTAACATTAAATCTGGGTCCAGTAACAGAACTTTCGGACAAAAAATGTATTGGATTTTGTTACTAATTTTAAAGACAGTGCAGTATTATTTGTAATTCTACTGTTAGAGTAGAAGGCCAATAGCACCAGTGGGAAACAAAGCCCAATGGTTTCAACTGCTTAGTGATCCTGGAGCTTAAGAACCCTGAAAAAGCAGTAACACCAAAAGTATTTTCTTTATTCTTGTCTCTGAGTTAAGCCTGTGCACTGACATGGCAGCCTGCATATACTGAGGACCTCATCCAGTTCCCATTAATGTCAATTGTTTGAGGGTTTACTGCATCAAGATGTCAATGAGGGGAATTGTAACAAGTAGCTGGAGAAATTTTGTTGTCCAAAAAATGCAGATGTGGGTAAACCAGAACATTGTGTGAATTCATGTTGAATTTGCCAAACTGTTTGGATTAAAAAAAAAAAAAAAAAAAAGAAAAAAGATGTTGTTCTGACATTTTGGAAATGAAATGCTTCATTTTTTAAAATGTCAAATGACTCTGTTTTGAAATATATTTCAATTTAATTAAAAAAATTAAAAAGAAGAAGAGGAAGAAGAAGGCCTCACACTAAAAAGGGAATTGGTTAAGGGCTAATTCAGCTTCCATTGAAGTCAGTGGGAGTCCCTCAATTCACTTTCTTGGGAGTTGAATTGAGCCCTATTAGGGGTGATCAGTCATTATTAATGGTAATATTCAAATCAAGATTACCCAGGGCAGTAAAACAGTGTTACTATACAGCAATGGAAAGAGAACCTTTCCTAATATCTATAAATCCATAAAAGAAATGCAAAGTCCCTGCCTACTATGCAGAAGATACAGACAGTGCTGTACTCACTTCTGAGCTGTTTGCTATAATAATCAGCTCAAGTGCAATCAGAAAAGGCTCAGAGCCTAGAAATGTTTGTAAAGATTCATAAGCTATTTGAAAAGTCCTCCTTTGTAGAGTGAGAAAAACAAAAATAATCATTTTCTGTTTTTGGATACTGCCCTACACTTCTCTGCACTTGACATTCAGTAAGTGATTATTTGTATCACTGTATAATTACTTTTCTATTTAACAAAGCCATGTAAAATTGGCCAAGATGTTGTAGCTGGAAAATCAGTGACTTTGCATGATATAATTATCCCTCCCAAATTGTCCTAATGATTTTTATCAAAACACATAATTATTATTACACAACAATATGAAAGGAGTCTGCCTTTTGTGTCTTTGTGATGTATTATCAAAGGATATCTGTTTCTGCAATTGACCAATAGATTGGAATGGTTGTGAGGGAGCCTCACTGGTATGTCAGGTACTGGGACATGCTATTAGGATATTTTCATTGTTTGCAGAGTGATTACGGTTTGCAACACCCTGTAACAGACATTACTCATAACGTTTGCAAGACATCAATTAAAAATATATCCTTTAGTGTTGAAAATTCCCACCAAACTCCTATGGTACAAAAGCAAAATGGTTGTGAAAATCTGAACGAATGATTGGTCTGGTCTCTAGATAAATAATTTATCATTAAAAAAACTGACCAAAACCACAATGTCCAGAGTGAAGACAGACACCATCCATCCTTAGTGACTTACAGCTTTTTTTTTTGGACTAGATCTCTTTTATTCTGCTGATCTGATTGAATCATTCCTTATGAGTTCCCTAAAAAGTGCTTAGCTAGTCATTTTGCAATGCACTGTACTGGTATGTATGACTCATGTTGCCCTCTAGTAGAAGAATGGCTATAGGAACTCCTAGACTTCCAGGAGCAGCAGGAAGATTACTCTACTTAGGTGCTGCAAGACCATGGTTCTGGACCCAGTTTCCCAGTTGTAAAGTATTTATAGAATCATTGTGCCTATTTCTGCAACACTTGGCTTTACTATAGTATTACTCAAGAAGATATTTTATTCTAATATCCCACATTAGTAAACAGGTATCACTGTAAGTGTGACAGCACAGTGAGGGTAAATCAGTTCTCGGGATTTTCTAGGTAATGGCTGCCTATTTTCAGGATCACTTATAGGTCAATGGTAGCTTGTTCTGATGATGCAATACTTTTACCATGAGTTTGATTGGTTGAGTGTGTTATCATTGAGTACCCTGCTCAGTGTGTGATGGCTTTGAGGGGTGGGAATGGTGTGAAAGCCAGTCGGAACTGGTCTCTTGTGTAGAGAACATTCCATCCCTCCCTACCTGTAATTTCCATTAATCTTGCTAGATAAAGCATAATCTTCCTAACTCACTTCCATAACGTAAATTGAATGCAGTGATTAGGGCACTGGAATAGGAGCCATGAGATCTGAGTTATGTAAGGTCTGCCAATGAGCTCCTGTATAACTTTAAGCAAGGCACTTTACCAAGGAAGGTAACTATCATTAGTTCAATGTTACAAATGGTGAAGCTGAAGCACAGAGGTCAAGTGCTTCATGTAGTTATGGAATATTATTGTAAAAAGTCCCTTATCCCTTAATAGCTCAATGTTCATGCTCTTAGGGTGTCACCGTTTCACTTGTTCTCCAGTCATCATAGAGTCTGGATGGGACCTGAGGGTCAGATTTTCAAAAGGAACCTAAAGGATTTAGGCATCCAAATGACAGCGAATTTCAATGGAAATTGGTTGTCTAACTCCCTTGGGCTCCTTTGAGAATCCTAGGCTGGTTTTCTAACGTAGGAAGCACGATGAAAAGAACCCTCCTCTTTTGAAAAAATAATCCCCCAACATTTCAGTTCTTTATCCATTATAAAGAAGCAAGAAAGGATGCAAGCTCAATTGGTTTCTTTTTCCAGTCATTTTTAAGCCCATTTTGGCTCATGTGACTTTTCATGGGTTTTGGCTGATGGAAAAAGTACAGTGCCAAATATCTGATTGTGGCACTCCTTCTCTTGAAGCTGGATTATTCTGTAGACAAGGACTATTATGAAGCAGCAGGGATACATTCCAGAACTGAAAGCATACATTTATATGAAAACTAATAGGAAAAGCTCTATCGTCAAACCGGCCCAGGCTGTTGAGGCAGATGCCTTGCTTTGCTCTTTTGTTTATATTCCAACAAATCAAAGCTGACCTGTAGTGTTATCAGAATAGAGCAGCAGGTGCAAAAAAATAACTCTGCTGCCAACTCAAATGAAAGAGTAGGGCTAATACCCTCTGGGAGGTATAATGAAGATAAGAGAAAGCCATGCCAGCAACTGAATTAACGGCTCTATTTATGGTGGGCTTTACCTTAACAACCTGCTCCCAGCCCTCTCTGTCACATAAACACTTCACTGTACTGTTTAATGAGGCCAGGGGCGAAATAAATGGAAACAGGATGGGGAGTACTCATAGCACGAACTGAAGAGGAGGAGGGGGGCTGTGTGGGAGCACTGTTCCCCAAAGCCATGGCCGGGGCAGGAGGGGAAGCTGCCCTCTGCTTTTTTGCAGAAGGTGGAGAGCTGCTCTTGCTCATCGGTCCCACTTTCCTTATCCGCAGAAGGAACCACAGAGGCAGACTCTTTAATGGACCTTGGTCAATTTGTTTCTGGCTGGGCTTGACTGATGCAGGAGCATTTATGTGCTTTGTTGTGGCGTTAAGCTACAGACCTGGACTGAGCAGATACACTGCTGCGCTGCCTCAGGGGAGCACCAGGACATTCTGGCTCAGGGAAGCACCGTGCCTCTTGGAGCAGTCAGCCACACTGGGTGAATTCAGCGGCTGTTGCACCCCATGAGAGGGGAAAGCATATGCCTCTGTGCAGCCAGGAGGTGGGATGCCAGGCCTATGCTCCTGCCACTTCCTTGTGTTATGTCTTTTGCTCTTTACACTTGAAAAATAACATGAGGAAACCACAGGGGCACAGCTGGGTCCCAAACAGCCATGCTTACTAAAGATATATAAACATGCTAGATCTACCTACATACATGCTGCTGCTCTGGCTGGTTTCTGGCAGCTTCTAGAACAGTGATGCCCAACCTTTTCCTGTCACACCCACCTTTACCAGAAAGGAATCTATCTGCTCCCCCAGGGCCGGTGCAACCCATTAGGCAACCTAGGCGGTTGCCTAGGGCACTAGCATTTGGTGGGGGCGGCATTTCAGGTCCTTCGGTGGCGACCGTGGTGGCCGGATCTTCAGCCACCCCGGTTGTCATTGGCATTTAGGCAGAAGGACCTGGGGCAAGGGGGTGTGGGGAGGGCCGCCTGCAGCAAGTCAGGGGAGCGCGGCACTCAAGGGAACTGCTCCCTGCCCCAGCTCACCTCTGCTCCCCCTCCTCCCCTGAGCATGCCGCCCTGCTCTGCTTTTCTCCCTCCCAGGCTTGCGGCACCAAACAGCTGATTGGCGTGGCAAGCCTGGGAGGTGAGAGAAGCGGACCAGTGACGGTATGCTCAGGGAGGAGGTGGAGCAGAGGTGAGCTGGGGCGGGGAGCTGCCACACGGCTCCCCAGGCTGGAGGGGGGAGGGGGTGCGGGGAGCTGCTGCTGGGGGGCACCTTATGGTGGAGTGGGGGCAGAAAACTGCCATAGGGCTGGGAGGGGGGGCGCAAGGTGGAAGTTTTGCCTAGAGCGCAAAACATCCTTGCACCCACCCTGTGCTCCCCTTATCCCCCATTACTGCAGTTGGCTCAGCAGAGGAGCTTGGGCTGAAGGCGGAGCTGGGGGCAGAACTGGGGATGGGGTGGGAACTGGGACTAGAGCTGCCTGTGGGCAGAGAGGTTATGAGGGCACAGCTGGGCCAGGGCTGGGCTGGGCTGGGCTGGGGCTGGAGCTGGAAGCCATGGTCAGGAGCTGGGGCTGGAGCCAGGAGTGGGACCAGGAGCGGAGCTGGGGCTGGGGACTGGAAGCCGAGCCCTGGCTTGTGCCGGAGCTGTGGCTGGGGCTGGTGGGTGGGGCTGGGAGCTGAGCTGCAGCGGGGACCAGTACTGTGAGTGACTGTGGCCATGGCGGAGCTGTGGCCAAGTCCAGAGAGGAGCTGGGGGAAGAGTAGGGTCTGGGTGGTGCTCCCTCCCCAGCCCTCCAAGGGGACTGGCCCAGGCCCTGCCACACCCCCCACATGTTCTTCTGTGCACCCCTGTGGGGTGCACCCCACAGTATGGGGACCACTGTTCTAGAACATGAGTACCATTAGAATGCCCTCAGACTATTTAAAGGGATACTATCCTGTTCCTATACATTCTACCCTGCAACACACTACTTACTTTGTGGTATCCAGTAACCCACAGAAGAGGAGCAAGATTGCAACTTAAGCCAGGCTTTGAGCTAGCAGAACCTCTGAGACATAATCTAGCCCTCAGAAAGTTTCTTGTGAGGGCTGAGAATTGCAGTTTACAGACAGGCCTATAAACTGATTAGATTTGCTGCTCTAAGTGCTTGGGGAAAACTCCCCACTGTCAAAATCCCTAATGCCACCAGTTTATGCCACCTCCTTCTAAGGGTACGTCCACACTACCCGCCGGACTGGCGGGTAGCGATTGATCTATCGGGGATCAATTCATAACGTCTTGTCTAGACACAATAAATTGATCCCAGAATGCTCTGCCGTTGACTCCGGAACTCCACCAGGGCGAGAGGCGAAAGTGGAGTCGATGGGGGAGCCGCGGCCGTCGATCCCTTGCTGTGAGGATGGGAGGTAAATTGATCTAAGATACATTGACTTCAGCTACGCTATTCTCATAGCTGAAGTTGCATATCTTAGATTGATTCCCCCACCCCCCAGTGTAGACCAGGCCTAACTCACCTCTGCTGTAATACTGATAGACAACTGTGATCAGATAGTGAAAAGGCAAGGGGTGAGCTGTGATCAATGTTATCACAGCTTATCACAACTGAGAATTGTACTCACAGCTAGTCTATGCAAAAATATCCTACAATCACGTCCTTTCTGATCCTGCACTTCCCTGCCCACTGGTTTGTTTCACCCAACTGTCACATCTAGTCTTTTAGACTGTAAGATCTTTGGGGCTGGGACTGTCATTTATTATCTATTTGCACAGTGCTTCGCATAATGAGATTCTGACTCAGTTGAAGCCCTAGGTGCTACCACTATGTAAATAACAAAAATCATATCAATGTGTGTCATATCACGTTACAGAGCTAGACCCAGATGTGTCACACAGCAAATTTCAGGGGTGATTGGATCCACAGTTTTATCTCTGCCTAGTATAAACATAGGAGCTATTTTCAACATTTACCAGATCCAGATTTGAAGATTTTGGGAGTGTGCAAGGTTCTGAGATTAAAACTTTTTACACAATGAATAAGATTCTTCCCACCAACAGCAACCATTCTTCTCAGTTAAAGGGAACACTCTTCCCTTTCCTCATTCTGTCTAATTCTCATTTAGAAATGAACCCAGCAAAGAAGAAACCTCCAAGCAGAAGTTCTTAGAGAAAGGGAGACTTGTAAAACAAAACTAACTAGCTAAATAAATAAACTCACCCTCATTTTATTTGGGGGGCTTGGCAGGGGGAAGCCATATAAGTAATTTTACTACTGAAAATCAACCTGGCTTCACAATAAAAGAGAAGTAGTGATGCTGATCGTTAACATATACTTCCCTATAAAATAGCGACTCACAAGCTGCACTGGGGTTTTAAAGGTTTTAACTGGTTGTTATGGCAAGACCACATATAAATCAGTTGGCTTGTCAGAGAGCATAGTATCAATGAATCATTCCAATACCCTCCAGGAATAATAATACCTAATCATCTTCAGTATTTGTTAGTAACTCAGTATCTGTGCAGGATGCTTTAGCAATAGAGAAATAAGACCCGGCCCTTTCCTCCAAGGGACTTACACTTTAAACAGACAATACAATAACACAATTGTCAAAATCACAGAGAGCAGAAAGATATAATGAGAAGAAAGCAGAGAAGATTTAGAATATGATCATAGATTGTTATTAGCTTGCTCTTTTCTATCTAATTACAGACATGTGGCCGGTCATGTTTCTAGGGTAGTTTTGGGGATTTTTTGGCTCATTTTTGTATTACTTATTTTACATAGTTAGCAAGGGAGTAGTCGAACCCAAGTGTAAATCAGTGGTAGAAGGGTAAGGGAAAGAGAGAGAGTTCAAGAGGTGTCTGAAGGAGATGGGGAAGGTGACTCAGTTCACAGGAGGTGGGAGGATACTCCAGGTAGATATGAGAGGTGTGAAGTTGCAATGGGAGAAAGAGGCAAAAGGAACATGGTGAGGGGGAAAATGGCTTCCCCTATTGTATATCCCATTCTATGTCACCGAGACCAGATTAATACATCTGCCTGAAACTACTAAAAATTCTGGGGACATGGTTGACCTAAATTGTCATCAGTTCTATCCCAAGACAACATCAGAGCCATATGTGCCAGTGAAAGTCCTGCTTTCCATCTCCAGTTATTTTTCCTTTCCTTTCTAAACCTGGTCAAAATTTTGCCATGGGAATATTTTTTGTGAGAATTTTTTTTGACAAAATGGAAGTTTTCACAAGAAGTGCCCATTTTGGGGGGGAGGACGGAGAAGAAAAAAATTTAGATGAAAATGAAAAAAAAATTCATTGACATTTTTCACAAGAAATAAAATCATTCCCTCACTGGCTCTAGTCCTTTCCCTTTCAGCTGGAGAACTAATACACAGTGCTCCTGTACACAGAACTCATTCTCCAGTAGAAGACACTGGTCCTTTCAGATGTGGGACAAATGGCTATGTCTTGTATGTTATTAGAAAGCTATGGAGGTGGGAGGAAGAGATTATATCTGAGCAATAAGTGACAGAAATGCTGATCCTAAACATTTGACTTCTGCTATATGGCAGGTTGCAGAACACTATTCCATCTGCCAAGGTAACATTATTGCTGGGAGACTGTAGAAGTAAATATTGCAAAACTGCCAGTTCTCTCTTGTCTTTGGAGGTTTAGGGCTATATCCTACTGCTCTGATACATATATCCTATGACAGATCCTGTGAAGGGCAGTGCTTGTATTTTCTTCTGATTTAGGCAAAAGAGGTGTTTAAATTCTCTCTAACTACACTAACATACATCTTGAGCTCTGAGGCCAGCTCATATGAAGTCTATGGATTGTGAAAAGGGGAATAGAGGAAAATTAGCATATTGGACTATGAGCAAATAATCAAGCAATATTTCCCTTGCTCTATTAAAGTGAAACTCATGCTGGCTCGGAAAAAGGAGACTGAAGTATGGTTTTGTCTTCAGATTATGTAATCAGTGGTAGAGACAGACCCAAAGCAAAACCTTAGAACAAAGGAGAAGGGGACTTGGTTCCTAACTTTCCCACTCAGTCTCATCTTAGTTAAAAGACACATGCAAGATTTTAGAGTCCACTTGGATATGTTGAAACATCCACCACCTACATTTAGAGAAGTTGCCTCATACTACATCACAAAGTCAGGTCTTTAAATTTGGTGGGACTCTTTTTATTAGTGATTTGCTTGTTTATAGCAATCATATCTGTTACAGTATAAACATACTTAATGTTCCCCTCCTATTCAGATAGATTTTTTTTGTCTTTAAGCTCACCTGAATGAATGAATTTAATACACATGAAGCTAAAAACAAAAACACCACAACCCCTCCCCTCACACAACACAACCAAGGCTAAATGTTGAAAGAGGTCCCAACATAGCCTTTGAAAACACCCCCTGCTTTTGTTGCACACACAGACTTGGTTGTGTGCACACAAACAGCAACTCTATACACCAAAGAGGTAATTAAATGTCTGACAACCAGATTGCAGTTGCATACATAAATATAGGCAAGAAAATTCTG
Source organism: Chelonoidis abingdonii (assembly GCF_003597395.2). Lineage (NCBI taxonomy): Eukaryota > Metazoa > Chordata > Testudines > Testudinidae > Chelonoidis > Chelonoidis abingdonii. Next base: position 70,186,549 of record NC_133772.1, read on the forward strand.
TACTAGAATTGCTGCTATACAACAAACTGTGGGTGCATGTCCAAGGGCATGCCCGTCCTGTAATCCTCCTTGTTGGCCAAGCATGGCTCTTCTGAGGCCTACCTCAGTTTCCCCTTCACTCAGGACTCTCTGAAAAGTCCACTCCAGACAGTCAAACACTTCACCTAACAGGGTCCAATTTATTAAGTCCTGCACAAAAATCTTTCAAAAGAAAACTCAGACTTTCAAAAGTCTTCATCCCTGTTCCAAGCTGGGTACCGCTGCTCTCCGAGGCTCTGTTATCCCTTCAGAATTCCAACACTCTTCGGGGCCATTTCTAAGCTAGGTACAGCCCTTCCTCCCTGCAGCTCTGTCTTCCTGCTGGCCCAGCACCTCTTGCCTGGAGTTTGGTCTTCTCCACTGGTACCTTCCCCGCACTGACTCAGGCCCTGGCGGAACCTTCTTACTTCCTGCAGTGTCAATGCTTGCAGCCATTTCTTCTTTGTAAGGCCTAGGTGCCTTCCCTTAAACCCTACTGTGCAACTTTAAGAGTCCAGTCACCCGTGTCAGTGCAGTTTTAGGGGCTGCTATAGTAAATTCAGTTCAGTATCAAAAATAATTTCTTGAACATTACACTCAGAATATAATCTGATAAATATATCTATTACTGGTGTAAACCTACATGGGATGTAATCAATACATTGCCTTGAATATGTTACATAAGTAATAGTATTTTGCACTTCAATGTCATCTTTCATCCAAGGATGTCAAAGAGCCTTGGAAACAAGGTCATGCAGGGGCTAGAATCAAGAGCGGCTCCAGGCACGAGCACGTCAAGCGCGTGCTTGGGGTGGCATGCCGCGGGGGGCGCTCTGCCAGTCGCCAGGTGGAGCTGCAGGACCAGCGGACCCTCTGCAGGCATGCCTGTGGGAGGTCCACCGGAGCCGCGGGACCAGCGACCGGCAGAGTGCCCCCCCACGGCATGCCGCTGTGCTGGGCGCGGCGAAATGTCTAGAGCTGCCCCTGGCTAGGATGAGAACCCAGGAAGTACTGGGAATCATATGGATTAAAGTGGAAAAACCTATTGAGACTGATTTACCAGGAAAGTAGAAGCTCAGGGTCACACACAAACATGCACTCAAAATTATACACCTAACTTGTACATGCAGTTACTGTAAATGCATACAGAACTCCTAAGTAGTTATTTGCATGCACAAATACCCAATGTGTTCATCTAAGTACAATAACCATATGTGTCAACTAGGCTTTCTTGCTTTTCTGTGTGTGATGTTGGGCTTCTGATGTTGAGAAAAGCAGACCCACTTGGTCATGCAGTCCATATCCTGACTCTTAGAAACAGTTTGCAAAATTCAGTCTCTCTTCAGGCAGCAGCAATTATTTACAGACACCATTTCAGTTATACTGATGTCTAAGTACTTGATTGAACTGCCAAATTCAGTCCTTAGATGTCTAAATTGCCCTACTCACCTCTGCTGTTACTTTATTGCATGTATAACATAGTTCCAGGTGAAACCTACACTTGCAGTTCAGCCATGATAGTGAAAGGGAAAAAAATGGGGAATGATCCCATAGATATCAGCTTTCTCAAATGAAGCAAAAGAAAGGCTTCTCCCTTTTGGCCAAGCCAGAAGGAGCTGCACTGAGCTTGTCTCAGCTGGAAGCAGAGGTGCTGGAACAATTTGTATAGTGACAGTGCTGAGAGCCATTTAACCAAACTAAAAAGTCGGTGTATGATGGAAACCACTTCAACGAGGGGGTGCTGCACCCCCAGCACTCCTATTTCAGCACCTGGAAGCACTTTTAGTCTTTGCATAGTTTGGAATTTCTGAACATTATAGATGACAATTTCCTAACTCCAGATGTGTTGCAGCCAACACTGGGGAATACCATATGAGACCTTGTCATAACATACAAAGAGGAACTGACCACAGAACTAATAGTTATGATAGATAAGGTACAAGTGATCATGACTTGATTACATTTATAATGTGCAAGCAGAATAAAGTCCAGGCTAGTAATGCCTGTACTTGATGCTTTAATTTCACAAAGCTGAAAAAAAATATGAGCCAAATCAGCTGTGAGGAAGAATTCAAACAGAAAAATGTGAATAATAATTGGGAATCATTTATGAACCCCTTACTACATACCCAAAAAGCCACAATCCCACAACTCAGAAAGGTTGTGCTCATTAAAAAACTGACCTGTTGTAAAAAATTAAACAAAAATATAATAAATGGAAGAAAGAGGAAGTTGATAGTAATGAATATAAATCAGAAGTTAGGAATTGTTGAAAACAGATAAGGGAAACCAAGGGACACACGGATAACTCTATGGCCAGCAGGGTTAAGGACAATAAGAAGGAGTTTTTAAAAATATATCAGGACAAAAATAATCCTGACAATGATATTTGTTCATTGCTAGATGGAAATGGTAGAATTATCAGTAATAGTGCAAAAAAGGCAGATGTGACCAATACCAATATTATTTCTGTTCTAGGTTTGGGGGGAAAAAAAGATAATACAGTCTCATCATATGGTGATAACATTCTTTTCATTCCACTAGTATCTCTGATGGATGTTAAACAGAAGCTACTAAAGTTAGACATTTTACATCAGCTAGTCCAGATAACTTGCCTCCAAGAGTTTTAAAAGAGCTAGCTAAGGAGCTGGCTTAACCATTAATTTTGATTTTCAATGAGTTTTGGAGCACTGGGGAAGTTCCAGAAGACTGAAAGAAAGCTAATATTGTGTCAATATTTTAAAAGATAAACAGGATGACCCAGGTAATTATAGGCTTGTCACTCTGATATTGGTCCTGGGCAAGGTGATGGAGCAGCTGATACAGACTCAACTAATAATGAATTAAAGGAGAGTAATGTAAGTAATGCAAATCAACATGAGTTTATGGAAAATAAAACCTGTCAAACTAACTTGATATCTCTTTTACAAGTTTGGTTAATAATGGTAATAATGTTGACCTAATATACTTAGACTTCTGTAAGGTGTTTGACTTGGTGCCACACAACATTTTGATTAAAAAACTAGAGTGATATAAAATTGTGGAAGTAAAGCAAGAATTGACAGGGATTTGGAAGGGATTTCAATACAAACAGTCACCTCTGTGAGCAAGAGTCAGGCTAGCTGTAACCCTAATAACATGAGATTTGTAGAAGCGAGGATTGTGTCAAGTGAATGAGAAAGAACTGTGTGAGAAGTTGTTGTGACCTTGTGTTATATATGGAATGTAGACTATAGTCTAAATAGATGTGAAAAATAAGATATCAGGATGACCTATGTATGAACAAAATGCAGCTGTTGCTCATTATTGTCTGTAACAAAAGGTGTAAATGCTTGCTGTAATTGTTTACCCGGAGAGAGCCCTGCCTAGAAGGAGGAAACCCTGTGTCCTAGTGCACTCTCTCCCTCTATGCAATTGCTTGAGAATAAAGTATCTGACTTTGCTGCTCCCAACCAGAGAGTGAGAACTATGTTTTTCTCCAACAAAATGAAGATGGCACACATTAAATGATTAAAAACTGGCTAGCTGATAGGTCTCAAAATGTAACTGTACATTAGGAATCATCATTGAGCTGGTCTGTTTCCAGTGGGGTCTCATAGGGATTGATTTGTGGCCCTACACTATTTAACATCTTTAACAATGACCTGAAAGAAAGCAAAGTAATTCCTGATAAAGTTTGCAGATAACAGAAAAATTGCAGAAGTGGTAAATAATGAAGAGGACAGGTCACTCAGAATGATCTAGATTGCTTGGTAAAATGGGCCCAAGCAAACCATGTGCATTTTAATATGGCTAAATGAAAGTGTATACACCAGGAACAAATAATGTAAACTATGGGACTCTATCCTGGAAAACAGAGACTCTGAAAAAGATTTGGAGGTGGTGGATAATCAGCTGAATGTGAGCTCTCAGTGGAACACTCTGGCCAAAAGAGCTAATGTAATCCTGGAATTCATAAACTGGGGAATCTTGAGTAGGAGTAGACCAGTTATTTTACCACTGCATTTGGCATTGAGGTAACTGCTGCTGGAATACTGTATCCAGTTCCGGTGCTCACAATTCAAGAAGGATGTTGATATATTGGAGAGGGTTCAGAGAAGAGTCACAAGAAAGATTAAAGGATTAGAAAACATGCCTTATAGTGATAGACTCAAGGAGATCAATCTATTTAGTTTAACAAAGAAATGATTAAGGAGCAACTTGATTACAGTCTATAAGTACCTGCATGGGAAACAAACATTTAAATAAAGGGCTCTTTCTCGTAGTAGAGAAAAATATAACACAATCCAATGGCTGGAAGTTGCAGCTAGACAAATTCAGACTGGAAATAAGGCATATATTTTTGACAGCGAGGTTAATTAACTATTGAAACAATTTACCAAGGGTCTTTGTGGGTTCTCCATCACTGACCATTTTAAATCAAGACTGGCTGCTTTTCTAAAAGCTATGCTCTAGGAAATGTGTTGGGAGAAATTCTATCGGCTGTGCTCTACAGGAGATCAGACTAGAAGATCACTATGGTCCCTATGAATAGCTTACAAGTAGAATAATAGTTTCTGTCTAATTTGGCTTAGCTTTGTTTTATTTGTCTTTTGCAGAGGGCATATGGTTAAACAAACAGAAAGCGGTGTGCCTCCTTCCCCTTAGGGTTTCATACCCTCTGATACTTGCTGTTTGCACATAAATTGCATAGTTTATCCCTGACTTATCTCAACTTTGCAACTCTCCCAGCCCTACAAAGGGATTTCAGCACCACCACATGGATTAGAATAACTTGAAATTTACTCAGTTTTTTCCTGTGCTACTCTTCCCCACATCACACTGTTTTTCAGCATTACCAATGACACCAAAACGTGAACACCCCTGAAAAATTCAGTTCCAAAATGATGAGGACCATTCACCATCTAGATCCGCAGATTCATTGGAACAAAATGTGAAAGTGGGGATCAGAGTCATTCAGATTCAGAGCACAGTTATGGTATAATGAAGTAATTTGCATACGGTATGCTCTACAAGGCTCAATGGTTCTTTGTAAATGTGTTTTTCTGAAATGCTGGGTCTTCTCCATGGTCAGGGAATGAGTGGTTAAAACTAAATTACAAACATCAGTCTGGAGTGGTCATATGGTCAAGAAAGAAGAGGAGAATTTAGCAAACTAATTCATTTAGCACCAAGTGCTGAAGTTGGGACTCAGTGAAAACACTTACTGAAGTCAATAGGACTTTTGACGAAGTAGGTCCTTAGGCTTTGGCCGTTGATCCTCCTACTGTGGGTGAAACCAATATTCTGAATCGAAACACCAGAAACTTTGGGACAATTTGGATTAGGTTAGAATCCAGACCCATACCTCTCCAGCCTATCTCCAATGTTCTCTCTCAGGTATAATTGTATTCCACAGATAATGTTAGAAAGATGATGCAATTGTTTTGTTTGAAGCAACCCGTACAGGTACTACTGTCAAAGCACAGCTTTAAGAAGGAATATATATTGGTTTGGTTAATTGTAAAGCAAAATGCTTGCCAATCTGCATACGTTTTAATCTGCACATACAGTCTGGTGCTCCTGCCTCAACTCTCATCAAATATTTGGTGCTGTAATGAGGTCTGATGTTACTCAGACTTCATTCATACAATGTTTAATGACTATGAAATATTTTCATAAATAATTAAAAATAAAATGACAAAGAATGATGCAGATGTGTTACTCAGTCAATATGCTCTCAGAGATATGTGAATGTATGGATGAATGAATGCATAGCACGTGCTACATAAACCAATCAGTGCTTAAAAGAAACTCTAGATTTTTAATGTTACGTAAGATGAAATATTTGCCTGGGTGGCAAATTATTTTAGAGTCAATTTAATTAAAAGAAAACCTTTTATTCCACTTTCTCCCCCCGGGTAGCAGATAACTTGGCACTGGTGTGTCTTGAGAATCTGAGGACAAAACCTGTCCTAACTTACTCCGTGCATAAACCTATTGACTTCAGTGAAGCTGCACGGGGAATAAATCTAGACAAAATTTACTCTATTTTTTGTCAGAGCTGTGATATCAGAAGTGTACTATCTGAATCCTGCAGATGTTATAGATGTAAAGTTCCCTTTATAGAAGATAAAGTCTGATATGTGGATGGTTATGAAACTGCAGATTCATACGAAACAGATACCAATTATTAAATCATCCAGGGTTCATTCCAGCAGCCCCTTATTCATGCAAGTAAGGGCCTTAGACCACCTCCTATCAGAGCAGGATTGTTGTCTACATTACATTTCCTAAGGTGCTGGTGTTTAATACAAAATACCAGCAACATTGTACATTATACATATATATGTTCTTATTGTTCCTTTAAAATTGGTAATTTTCTAATAAGGATTGTTTAATAAAGATAACAAGTGAGGGGTGAATATCCACCCAAGTGATCCTCAGAAAATTATTCATAACCAGAAAATATTCAGGTGTGATTGCTTCAGAGAGACCTCTTCCTACCTTCTGAAATGGCTACTATGAACTTGTCTTTAACAAAATAATGAGCCCTATCGTGCTTCCAATAAAATAAATTGGAGTTTTGCCATTGACTTCAATAGGAGTTGGGCCAGAATTAATGATGTTATCTCGTCCAATATACCCACAGTTGAGATACTGTGAAGTGTACTGGACTTTCAATCTTTAGTTTCATGCTTCAATTATTTATAATGCAAAACTGCCATGCTCTTAACCATATTCACCTACCTACCTGACTTTTGAAGTTATAGCTCTAAAAAGTAATGGGATTCTGAAATCAGAAGACAATTTGGAATCACAAATCAGATCATATTTAACATATATTTAACGAACTTGATATAAATCTGCTGCCTTTATAAATGGATAACATGCTACTTTAAAATGCTTCCAGAAGATTACAGAATATATGTTTATGAAACAAACTTTTATGCTTTGCATCATCCAGACTGAGGTATATAATGTACCATATTAAGAACACATATCAGTGGGGAAATTCCTTACATTCACCATGTGTTCAAATGAAAAGCATGTTTTTATATGTTATTACAAAGGGAACATTGCACAACAAATTTATAGCAGACATGAAAGAGGCTGTTTTGTGTAGCTGCTACAGGCTAGATTCAGGGTTGTTTTTTTTTTAAAAAAAAAGTCTACGTGATTCCTTAATAAAATGGTAATTTAGAGTAGTGTTTTTAAGTAACTCTCTGTCTATGGATAATGACACCTTTCTCTTCCCATTTCTATTATGTGTCCGCTTAGTTTTCAAGAGCTTATAACCTGGGTTTGCTATGATCTGAATCTTATAGTCTGCAACAGCCAGATAAAAGTGGCTTAAAAACACTACCAACATAGGTTAGACAAGAATCTGTGCCACAGTGGCAAAAGGATCCATATACCATTACCTCATAGGGCTTTATGAATAAAGGATTTTCTGTGCATGTATCTCTGGTAGTCTGTTAAATTCATGGCTGCAATTATCAGTTATTCTGAAGTCCAAAATAAAATAGAAAACTAGGTGTTTCTTAAAAACTACAGCAGTCAGAGTTTACCTTGTGAAATTTCATTTAAATAAAAATAAACCGCTTTATATTTCACTTCACAAAGCTTGGAGCTCTTCCAGCATTGCTCTTTCAGAAGCCGTGTATTTTCATTCTACTCCATTCCTGATCAGAGATTATTCATTTATGGATGGGTGGCTGTAAAAACTTGCCTCATGCATATGAAAATGGTAATGTTTACCACAAGGAGATTTCATTGCAGCTGAAACGGGGTTGTGGCAACTTGTTCCTTAGCTGGGCTGTGTCTTCTACAAATGGACTTGGCATTGCTCACTTCACCCTCAATGGAATTTTTTGCCACTTGCCTTGCCACTAGCTAAGCAAGCTGTTCGATTTACTTACAGATCATGATTTTGGAAGGAACTGGCAGAATGAGTATCAATTCCAGCAGCAATCTACTTCACCAGCAGCCTTCCTGGACAGATGGATATCCCACATGCAATGGTAGGAGGAATTCAACAATGGTGTACTGTCTATATTTTGGGAAGTGTGTGTGTGAGGGGGGCGGGTATTATGCCTTTAAATATACATAGGTATGATTTTTGACCTCTGCCCTATCCAAACTCCTTTATACTCTATTGGAATTTCACCAGGAGGATGTGTGCCTAGAAATTATGATAATTTGTGGCTTATTACTGGTTCTTTTTCTAAAAGTGAATTGAGTGCTAATGAAAAGTGCTGGATTGACAACCCCAAAGTTCCCTCTTCACAGAAAAAGTACAACACGGGCAGCAGCAGTGCAAGCTTCACACACACGCTTCTCAAACAAACATTATTCTTTGACCTTCACCTGCAGGGACCACTTGAGAAGGGAGTTCAGTTTTCCTGCTCTTGCACAGTATTTGCCTTCTCAGCTCAGAATGCTGGAATGACAGACTGACACTGCGGGTTATTGCCAGTGAGGGATTTTTTGTGATATGGAAACCTGGTCAATTCTTAATGGACAGAGATGTCCAGTTCCATTTCACATAGGCAACTAAACAGCCATCAGATGGTGAGCGCTTTGGGTCAGTACCAACCCAAGTTCTAGCCTAAGCAGTGACTTAGAGCTATAGGTCCTGTTCTATTATTTTCTGAATTCTGAATGGGAGCAGAACTGGGCACCTATATATTATAGTACATATACCTTTTAAGATCTTTCCCCCCTACCCAGTACAATGTCACAGTAGTAGCAGTAAACCTTAAAATCAAGCCAGGCAAGCACCTTATATCACACACTAATCACAGTCCTGTAAAATGCTATAACCAAACATGCAGTGAAGATTCTCTCATTCAGAACTAAAAGGAGCTCTTTTTCTTTTCTCTGTGTGATTCCTAAATACCTTAGAATATATAAAAAATGCCCTTGATAAACACACTAGGTTGCCTTTCATTTTGTCTACAAGGATTCATGGTGAAAATCATGTTTGATTGAGAAGCGCTAGTTTCAGTTTACACGGGATTTTGCCAGCCTAAACTGGTGAGTTCTATTTGCAGGGATTTCTACCTTTGCAATCATTCAGGAATCACTTCCAGTTTTGAATTCACATGAGTCTGAAATTCCAAGTCAACCTGTATCCTCCTCTCTGCAATTCCTTCCACATGCCCATTCTCCTCTCTCTACAAGAGCCCCTCTTTGACCTTTAAAGTCTTCTGGTTTGAGAACTGGTGTCCTGCAAATGTCCTCTACCCCTTTCTAAGACTGAAGCCTACAGGGACAGAGGCAACCACCTTTCTCAGGTTCTTCAGAGGGTGCCCAGTGGCTTCTAAATCCCATTGTTACTTTCTGGAGCCCTCTACATTGTAATTAATTCCCCACAATCCTGAAACTGCAGGCTGCAAATGGTTCTGCACCCACTGCAATCTGCTCCTGAGATACCCCTCGTTCCCCGGTATTGGTAGGTAGGGAAACTTAGGGATTGTATTACCAACATTTCTCACAAACACTTTGGATATTCTTGTTCTTGGCTAGAATATGCAATACTGGATCAGTGCCCGGGATGGAAGGCTCATACAGTAAAGCTGGTTCTTGACAATTTTTTGACTTACAGAGCAGGAGCTTGAAAATTCTCCTTTTGTCCCCACCGCTCAGCCAAATATAGAGCTGGAATTTTAAAATATAGATGACATTTCAAATTGAAAAAATTTGATTTTAAACTTTAAAAAAAAAATCACTCATTTTTCCCCCTTATCTCTGATAATCTCCAGAGTCCAACACTGAGATATGTGGGGGCTGAAATATGCTGTCCTTAGTATCGCCTATTGGCGCATCATTCCACCTCGTTTAGCTCAGTATGGCTGGGTGAACCTTTATTAAGATGGGAGCAGGGGGTTCTCTGTGGGACTTTCTGACAAATTTAGTAATTCTAACTAACACATAAGCCTTATCTGATTAATAGCCCATCTTTATATAGTGCTGCTGTGCTTTGCCTACACGAAGCTTTTCATCGAGGCAGCTAAGCAGTCTTGCTCTGGTCCCTTTTTGACTATATATTTGTTTTTGTAGTGTTTTCACCAACATTTTGATTTTCAGAAATATATGTAAAAACATCAGGGGCCCACACCACTCTTTTGTGGGCCTTAAAATTAGGGTTCTCATTCTCTGATATTATCAGAAATATCTGGTTTTAATGTGAAATTCTGATGAAGTAAAAAAAGAGCATTTTGCCCACCTTCAGACAGAATTAGAGTTTTATTGTTTTTAATCTGAAACTGGCAAAATTTCACCCCTGCTTTTGGGGATTTTTTTTTAACCAAATAGAATTTATTCACAGAAAGAATAGAAAGGTATAATATGTGCTGCTTCTATTTTAGCTTTATATTTTAAGCTTTTTGGAACAAGGATCTTGACCTCCTCTATGTATGCAAAGTATCTAGCACACTCTTGGTGTTAAATAAATATAAACAATATAAACAGTAATATTTAGTTAAGCAATGAGAATACTGTATCAATGTTGTACATAGACAGTACCACATTGTCAAAGACAGAAACAAACAAATTCATAGAATTCAAGGTCATAAGGAGCAAAGAGTCCTGTGGCACCTTATAGACTAACAGATGTGTTGGAGCATGAGCTTTCGTGGGTGAATACCCACTTGGTCGGATGCATCCGATGAAGTGAGCATTCACCCACGAAAGCTCATGCTCCAACACATCTGTTAGTCTATAAGGTGCCACAGGATTCTTTGCTGCTTTTACAGATCCAGACTAACACGGCTACCTCTCTGAGACTTGAAGGTCATAAGGGATCACTATGATTACCGAGTCTGCCCTCGGAAAAGACACAAGCCATAGAATTTCATGCATTAATTGCTGCATTAAGCCTGTATCTTGTAGATGAGCTAGAGCAATCTGGCCTTTCCTTATGCCCCCACCCTCCTCTGCTAAAATCTTGTTCATATCCTAATGAACTTGACTGCTGAAACTCACACCTACTTGGCATCCCTGCTTCTCAGATTTTTGCAACACCAGTATTCAAATTATTGCTGCAAAAGTAATCTTCCTCTCCTATTGCTCTGACTGATCCCTCTTCTTGGATCCGTCTCTTTGGTTTCCTGCTCCTTACTGCATCAAATTCAGGTTCCCTATCCTCATCTCTAAGGCCCTGAAAATTCTCATCCCTACCTGCATCTGTTCTCATTTTCCACTACTTCCCCTGTGCCCTTTCCAATAATAATTTGTCTCCTTTCCCCAAGTTGCACCTCATGCCTTTTTTCACACTGTAGACTATGTCTGGAACTATGTGCTTATCCTCGTTTTCCAAGCACCTTCTCTCTCCTGCTTCAAATTCTTCCTTCAATCCCACCTCTTCAAGCAGTCCTGCTTTTGTTTTTTTCCTCTCGAACAATCCCAACACATCATTCCCTCTCTTGCCTTGTGTGTGCTTGTCCTGGCTTATCTAGGTTGTAAACTCTTTAGGGCAGGGAATATATCCTTTTATCAGGACCAGATTCTGATATGCTTATTCACTGAGTAGTCCCTGACTCTGTGAGTAGTCTCATTTACAGAAGAGGTTACTGGTCAATGTGAATAAGGTCTGGTGTGTGTTTGTGTATAAAGTGCTGTGCAAATGTACAACATTGTATACACATTATTAATATTAATATATTATTACATATTAATATAGTCAATATTTTCACCACTACATTGTGCACACTAACTTTTGCACACACAAATCTCAGGGTTGGCCTTATGATTTATACCTTCCCAAGCTGCCAGATGTATAAATCAGGCTATGAGTTGCCTCTCATTGAATTACTTTCCATTCCAGTCCTTCTGCCGGAGATTAGACAGCCCGTGAGTGGTCAAGTCAGTGAAGGATTGTTTCTCTCCTCCCTGTACCACACACAGGATCCCCAGCAATCGTTTGTGGTGCTTGTGCTTGCCTTGGTAAATTAGGACATAGAATCATACAATCACAGGACTAGAGGGGACCTGGAGAGGTCATCTAGTCTGGTCCCATCACTCAAGGCAGGACTAAGTATTAGACCATCCCTGACAGGTATTTGTATAACCTGCTCTTAAAAATCCCCAATGATGGAGATTCCACAATCTCCCTAGGCAATTTATTCCAGTGCTTAACCACTCTGATAGTTAGGAAGTTTTTCCTAATGTCCAACTTAAACCTCCTTTGCTGCAATTTAAGCCCATTGTTTCTTGTCCTATCCTTAGAGGTTGAAGAGAACAATTTTTCTCTCTCCTCATTGTAACAACCTTTTATGTACTTGAAAACTGCTATCATATCCCCTCTCAGTCTTCTCTTCTCCAGACTAAACAAAATCAATTTTTTCAATCTTCCCTC